>NC_056729.1:1625761843-1626061843 GCF_019279795.1 Protopterus annectens
TTTGTTGTGAAGGATCACTGTTGTTGTACACTGCTCTTTGGGTACATATCCTGTGGTAAGGCTGACATTGGGCAGTAGTGTGATTTGGCATTCCATTATTCTTGGAGTCCATGTTGGCCTCAGCCCAGGACACCATCACATACCTTTGCTGCTGTGTGTTTTGCTTTGCAGATGATGGCTGTTACCTCAGCATCTGCAATGTCAGGGGACCAGCAGTCTGCTGGGATAGATATTTTGCATTCTGGGGGGGGGGGGGGTTTGCACTGCACCTGTCATGTTGTATGTTAGCAATACGTGTGTGTGTTTGGTATGTTGTTTGTAATATCTGTGTGATTCTGAGCATATCTGTGGATTCCCAACATGGTTCCTACCATCAGTTAAGTAAGCCTTGTGATTATCCTTAGTGTCCTGTACAATTTGTATCTTCATAGGTTCATGGGTTCATACTAGGCTATCCACCCTAGGGCATTAGTAAGCCAAGCCAGAGTGTGTGTGTCTTTCGCCGCCCCTTGCTATGTGACTATTATGGCCATTTATGATTTTCTTTACTGTGCCTCTGTCTGGTCGTGACAAAGTGAAGACCCCCCAGTATACATATACGATCATCCATCCACTTGGCAATATTCCTGTTGAGGGGTGTCAGTGAGGGGCTCTGCCTAACATGGATTGGGATCCTGTTTCTGGGTCTGGGGAGCCTCTGGGTTATGTATCTGTCCCTCCAGCACATCCTATTTCATTATGTGTTGAGGCTGACATCTGTCACTGTCACAGCTCCAATGGCTTTGATTTCCTGTGGTGGAGTATGTCCATTACTCCTGTGTTGGACATGGCCTTGTACAACAGACATACAATGCCTCTGTGTAGGCAGTCTGTGACTGCATTCAGCTGGGGTGTCTACAGCCAGGCAGCATATGACATATATTTGACACCCTTTATCCTCTTGGTGGGGTACCTTTGAGGTCTTCCAAACCGCTGCAGTTGTCACGTACGGTACATCCCATATGAGTCATTGTACTAGATTATGGGTGTGATAAGGGAACAGTACAGGGGCACAGTGACCTCTGTTGATGTAGATGTGAATACTTTCATGATAAGGTGTCCAATATCGACAATCTTCCTAGCCATTGTGTGTGTCACATGACAGATTACTGTCGACTTGTGTCCCTAGGTCCCTGATTACTCCTTGCATACATAATGGTTTACCACCTATGTGGTAATTTGTGAGTACCTTGGCTGGTATTTGGTGGGACATTCATACTGTCCAGTGTCTTCAGGATGTCTGGGTGGAGTTCTTGTGTGTGAGAGTGTGGTCTGTCGCATGCTACAGACTGTACAGCAGTTTTGACTACACTTAGGTACACATGGGTGGTCTCCGCTGCTTTGTGCATTGTCAGTTACCTGGCCATATGGGTGTCTGTGCTGCATATGGATACTCCCCCTCCTTTGATGTTTTGGTCCAGGTGTTGGGGCCATAACGCATGATATGTGGTATAACCTGGTAGTGCTGGTGTGCTATCACTAGGCTTGCAGCAGGCTTCTGTCACTGCACAGACATCGATGTTCTCCATACTGGGAAGTGCTTCAGGGGCATGCATACTGCAGCTTACACATCTGGCATTGGTCAGCATTACCCTTATGTTTCTTACCACTTATGTTTTCTAGGGTGGTGGGTAGTCTTTTTGGCCTTGCCTACATACGGCTCTATAGTGGTGGCAAAGGCCTTATCCAGTATCCAGACGCACAGGGGTAACAGGTGCAAGCCATCCCTGGAACAGCAGCATGGCTTGTCATGCATGACATCTCAAGCAGACAGACATTAGACCCTCTTGGACTGACAGCTGTAACTGTGCCACCTGTTAAAGATGATCATTCTGTGTTTGTACTGTGGCATCATTCTTGGTGAGGGTTGGATGCTGCACACGGCCAGTGTCATACCGGCCTGGGGTACATACTCAGAGAGCTCATCCATGTTTCTTTTCATGTAGTCCAGGGAGGTACATCTCAGGTCATTCACACCAGCATGGACATTGAGTGCATCATATTTCTGCTTGTTTTGGGGTGACCTGCGTACTTGTGTTATGTGGCATATTGTGGCAGCCTACAGGCAGCTTACTGTACCCTTTCCCTTGTTCAGTCTGGTGAGTGGGACAGCAGTGTGTCTGCCTATACAGACACCTATTACAACTGTATCAGGCATGTTGTTTCTCCTTCTGGCCTGTGACTGTTTGGCACACCAGCTTTGTGTACTATGTGTTGCATGTGCTATGTTTGGAGGTTGTGGTTGCTTGGGATCTGCTTTGGAGGCTTCTGTTGGTGTGGTGTGTTTGTAATTAGGGCCTCCAGGAATGTTTTTCTGTGTTTATGTGTTTGGTTTACAGGTGTGGTAGGTCTATGTGGGACTGAGTTTGTGGTGTATGTGGTTACCTTCTCCTCCTGACTAGTTTTGACAGTACTGAGTTGGGGGAGGTCAGCCTCCGGGTTGGATACATGGTTGCATCTATCACATATATTTGTATTTATTGGGGGGAGTTGTGGTTGTCTGTGTACTTGGGACAGGTGTCACATTGCCTCTGGGTTCACAGATTCTACTTGTTGTGGCTGGCCTTAGTGGATTGTATGTGTGGACATATGTTATTGCCATACTACTGATCAGTGATTACTTCCCTTTTTATGTTTGCTCTATCATGAGGTAGCTTCCTCATTCTCTTGCATGGTTTGGTAATGGCTGGAGTCCAGCATGCCAGATGCCTGCGTGTATGGCATTGTGTCTTGTTGTTATTTGTGATTGCATACCCCAAGCATTCCTGGCTGTGTTCATGGAATGCCTGTATAACATGTTCTGCGGTGTGTCCCATATTCTGCACTTGCACAGGGCCTTTCGTGCATTCCACATCGGTTTGGAGGGGTGCAACCTATGCTTTACACATGTTTTTCACTGTGGTATTCTGGCCAGGGACTGGGGTCGGGATGTGTATATCCAGTGTGATTACTCTATGGTCTGGTCTTACCAGTGAGGGATACACTTCTCATCTTGCCATCCAGTACACATGTTGCTGATTATCACATCCAGTATGCTTACCCCTTTTGTGGGAGTGGTACATTGTTCCTGGGCATTTTGGTTTATGGATTCTGGGAACTTTTCTCCGACTGTGTTGGTGCTAGTATAATGCTCCCGGTGTATGTCTGGGTATTTTCAGTCAAGCATTATAATGTGGTTTGGGGGGCTTGATATATTCATGTATTCCAACATAGGCCAGGTGCAGTTCCTGGTATTAGGACAGTAGTCTGCAGCAGGCTATATACTGGGAGGCAGTTTTAGCCATTGGTATTTGACCATGGCTATTCCATGCTGCTTCTTGTTGTGGTACCAACATGGGGTGTGGTTATCCTTGACATTTATTGCTAGTCACCCTCCTTTGTAGCTTGTTCCATGTTTTGCGGCTGTACAGCACAGTATGAGGTGTGACCTGGTAGTGTTAGGGTGCTGATGTGAGCCTTGACCCAGTTTTCTATTATAGGACTGATATCTACATTCTCCATACTGTGTGCGTTTACACTGCACACATCTTGCTGTTTAGACTTCTGGCATTGGGTAGCATTACATCTAGGTTCCTATCCCTTGTGGTACCTATGAAGGTGGGTTTGTGTTTTGAGACTTACCTATTCAGGGCATGCTGTGGGTACTGCCAGCCTTTGCCAGTATCCATGGGGCCTGGACTGATAGGTGCACGCCACCCCTAGCAGGTGGTGCATCATGTCATGCTCCGCATGTCTTCCCAGGCTGGAACACATTGGCTCCCCTTTGACTAACTGCATTACTTCAGCCAGTTATTGCTATTTATCATCCCATCGTCATTTTGTGGCTTCATGCTTGGTGAGGGTGGATGTTAGTCAGGGTCCTCAGGTGTGCATATAGTAATGGTGTTACATTACTTAACACATGGCATTCATGCCTCAGGTGGTGCTGCAGGGCTGCCTCTGTCGGATGCGCATATTACACTCCCTGTACATGTTTGTGAGCAGGTCATGTCATTTTAGGCATCCCTGTTATTATTTGAGTGAGTCAGAGGGGGTATCATTCCCAGGGTTCCTACTGAGCCAGTGTATGTGCTATGTGTTGCCTCTTTGCCAAGGCCAAGGCATACTGGGCACGCCTCCTTCTGCCTACTGGGGCAGGCTCAGGTTGTTCCTCCTCCGAGTCACGCTCTGCCTGTGATGGCCTTGGCAATGGTGGGGGGCTGTTTGGCCCAGCCCTATGCTGGTCCTGCTGCAGCTGTTTTCACAAGATCATATTATGTAGCATAGCACACACCATGACAATTTGGGTACATGTAGTTGGTGTGTACTGCAAGGCTCCACCAGATGTGTCCAGACACCGGAACCGTGACTTGAGCAGCCCAAACACACGCTCTATTACATTACGTGTTTGCGCATGTGCCTCATTATGGCGTTCCTGTTCAGGTGTGTGTGCGTTTCTGATGGGTGTCATCAGCCACGGCTCCAGTGCATAACCTGCATCCCCCACTAGGTGTCCGTGTGGGATGTCCCCATTGGCAAATGTCTGGTACAGCTGCGTCAAATGCCAGATGTGGGAATCATGGTAACTCCTAGGGCAGCCAGCACACACATTCATTATTATGCCCTGGGCATCACACATGACCTGGCAGTTGATGGCGGGGAAGCCCTTGCGGTTAATGTAGGCCCTACCCCGCTCACCGGCTGGTGCTTTGATGCATATGTGCGTGCAGTCTATTGCACCCACTACCTCAGGGTATTCCGCTATTTGCTGGAAGAGACGCATATTGCTGGCCAATACCTCACGGGCATTGGGGAAATATACATGATCACCGACATGTGCTGACATGGCATCCAGGAACTGGTGCAGTACCCTGGAGGCTGATGCCTGTGATATCCCCATCATATCACCAGTTGGTCTCTGGAAGTTACCTGTTGCTAGTATTCTTAGGCCAACACATACCTTGGTTTCCATTGGGATGGGTTCCCCTCTGTTGGTTCTGTGTGTGAGGTGTGGCCTGCACAGCTCAACTATTTGCTGCAGGAGCTCTCTGTCCACTCTATAGCGCTCTACTATCTCCAGTTCATGTAACCCGTGGTAGGTGACCCTGGGCCTGTACACTCTTCTCCATCTCCTCACTGTGGGCTGTCTGGCACTATCTGCATTGTCACCACTCTCAGCAAGTCGCCTATGTCTCATTATGACAGCTATGGCAGCCCCTAACATTTCTGCTCTGAGTGAAGATTTTTCAGTTTTCACTTCTATTAGCTTACTCCTGTCTTGCAGTGTCTCTTGAGAGAAACATCCTGCACTGCTGTTTGCAGAGTTTTAAGTGCTGGGCTGGGCTACTATTCTGCCTGTGTAATTGCCTGCTTCTAATTGTTTTCACCTGCTAGCTCCAGCAGTATTCCCTGCTAGCTTCCTACTAATTCTGTTGCTTCCTTTTTCCTTTCTGTTTCCTCAGGGGGGAGCAACGTGCATACCAGCAGAAACACGCTCACAGTGGCTTACATGTGCGCACACATGCTTACACGGTTCAGAATCTACTTATTCGGGTTAAAACGCGCGCACACCAGCGCAAACAGTCTTACAAGTCTGCCAACAGGCTCCCACATGCTCAGTCTGCCCTACACGCGCACACCAGCGCAAACAGTGTTAAACATCTACCAACACGCTCCCACATGCTCAGTCTGCCTTACACGCGCGCACACTGCCCTACTCACGCTTCATGGCACGCACACGTGCGCATGCACGCCCAGCAAGAAACTTTAGTGTAAGTAACAGTGTACACCTTCCATTTCTTGACTTTCCCAGACTTATCTTGTGGCACTCCTCTTTCCCTGATCTGTGTCTGTCATCTGTCATGTTACACTGACCTCCAATGAACTGCATTTCTTTCTACCATTCCCCCCTGTGATGTCACCTATCTCCTACTCTATTCCTCCCCCTTATGTATCTCTTACACTACTCAGACTGTGCTCATTTGCTATGTGACTGTGAGATTCAGTATCCTAACCCTCATTTACATGAGATTGCCTACTAATGCTTAGTTACATGTCTTACACTCAGCTTCCCCCCTTAGCAACCAGTATACGGCGGCCATGTTGTTTTTGGTCTGCTGGCCCCTGCATTGTCATTCCATGTATTGCATAAAACCCACATTTGTGGGTTTATAACCTTCATTTTTATGTTTTATACAGCGCAGCCCGTTTGCGCGGGGCTGTGCTGGGTTTAAACATCGGCGATCGCCGAAAAAAAAAAATATATTTTTATTATTTTTGCATCGGGTTACCTTGCCAATGGCCACATATTTGGCCATTGGCATGCTGCCTGACACATATGCACCCTTTATTTGGAGCTGACATGGCTCCGTTGTGAATTTTGCAGAAACGTACTCAGTTGTCAACTGAGTACATTTCTGCAGCTAAAACGTCTCTTACACAGGCTGGTTTCTGCTTCGTGGATCACTAATATACCTCATTTGCATACCTTTCGGCTGCAAGTGAGGTATTTAGCATGTCCACGCCCAGTCCGTGTAAGAGACGTTTTAGCTGGTCTCTTACACGGAGTTTAGGGCTGTTCCTGGATCGCGAGGCTTGCATGGAGTGTTACACGTCTCTTACACTCCGTGCAAGCCTTCGTGAATTCTGCCCAAAGTCTGCTGCTCTGAATATTGAATCCTGTTTATGTTAATAGATAGTTAGCAGGAATGCAGTCCAGGAGTCAATTAAGGAGCCAAGCCCAAATTCCCAACTGTCCCTTAGTACTGTCTGATTAAGTAACTTGCTCAAGGTCACACAGCAGGCAAATGAAGATGGGAAGATTCATACCCTGTACATTTGGAACAGGAAGCAGCTCATTAACAAGTCAGAGCTTTAGTTTCCTGACTGCCAGACTTGTTCATTCATCTGAATGCTGCAATCCACAAGGCCATTCGTTTTCATCTTCATTTGATTGATTTCATACTGCTTTTATCTGTATTACGAGAGATGCAATTATACAGCCAAACTGGAAGTTAAGCTGTCTCCACCCAAGACTGGAACAGACAGTCAAGAGGAGAAGGTTAACACTTGCACCACAACTCCAGATGCACACAGACCTACTAAAACAGCACTGGCAAAAAATGCACAAATACACAAAAATCATACTTGGAGGCTCTAAATAAAAACCTGCAAAAGCATCAGAAATCTCCAAAGCAGACACCCAAACAACCTGCACTTCCCGTCACAAACCAGACAACACATAAAACAAAAAATCAGTGTGCCGCAGAATCACAGCCCTTAAGGCGAAATAACATACCTAACACACTAGTAATAGGCGACTCTATAGTTAGGCACACTGACGTCCCACTCACCAGGCTGGACAAGCAGAAGGTTACTGTTAGCTGCTTGTCAGGAGACAGAATCTGCCACATAACACAAGCACTCAGGTCACTCCAGAACAAGCACAAATATGACTATGTCATTGTTCATGTTGGTGTGAATGACCTGAGACATACCTCCCTGGACTACATGAAAAGAGACATGGAAGAGCTCTCTGATCATGTAGCCCAGGCTGGTATGACCCTGACCCTGAGTAGCATCCTGCCCTCACCAAGAATGATACCTCAGTATAAAGAAAAAATGATCAATTTCAACAATTGGCTAATTTTCTGGTGTCATTCAAACAGAATCCAGTGTCTGTCAACCTGGGACGACATGCTCGACAAGCCGCGTTGCATCACAAGAGACGGCTTGCACCTGTCACCCCTAGGCTTTTGAATACTGGCCAAGGCTCTTGCTGCCCCCATAGGGTCTTTTAGAGGCAAGGCTCAAAAGTCAAACCCATCTCCATAAACAGCACAATTAACAAAAAACTGAGGGTTATGCTACTCAACACCAGGAATTTAAATCTCAAAATACACGTGCTTGAAGCACTCCTCAGTATGGAGAACGTCGACATCTGTGCAGTAACTGAAACCTGGTTCAAGGCTCCAGAGAGTACCCCAGCACTACTGGGCTACAACTCATATCACACGTTTTGGCTACAGAACATGGACCGAAACACAAAAGGAGGGGGTGTATCTGTATTCATCTAGGATAGCTACACCTCCAGGTTAGTGGCGCAGCATGATACCTCTGAGACCATCCATGTGCAACTAACATTGGGCAAATCTGCAATGAAAAAATTGTGGCCTGCTACAGATCACCCTCCATGGACTGTGTAAAGGTTAGTTATGTTATTATAACATTAGCACATATGATGCTTAAGGGATCCATCTAAAACACACTGCTGTTTCAGCCAGAATATTTAATTTACCGTAAGTTACATTAGTCTTGAGAAAATTAGTCTACCACAGACTAGAATAAGAACAGGCCGTTTTACAGTAGTATTAATGGTGCTCTCTGATAATGAGCCCAAGAATGACATGGATAGTCCATTGTTCTTCAGCACTGATACGCATCTGTAGCTTTTTGCTTTTTAATTGCATTTGCACTTTTAAAAAGCTGCACAATTCAAAGTAGCATCGTTTCTAATATTTCTTAAAGCAATACCATAAACAAACAAAAAATAACTACATCAAATCATCTAGGCATATACATACTTTGGCGATAATGGAGAACACTGCATCACACAAGTGTTTCTGGGTAGATCTCAGAATGTTACAGCAGTTGCGTAACATCTAGGCACTGCATATCATCTCGGCCACAACTCTCAACATCTTTGCCCAATAAACAGGGGCAAAGTTAAATGTAATGCATAGAAAACCCATTATTGTTACTCATACCTCTCAAGTGACTTCATTATGAAGAATTTTCCTCATTTTGAGTCTTAAAAAGTCTATGTTCTTCACTGTTCCAAATTTGAAGGGCATGTTATGCATTCAATGTGAAGAATTTTTCTACTTAATGTCACTGACAGCAGAGAGATATGCTCAGCAATAATGAAAAGCTTTTTACTTCTATCATGCTTACTAGAAGTAAGCAGTTTCAGGTGATAACACAACACTAGACTATGAGTAACCACATCATGGATTTGTACTTACACGATGTCCAGTGCTCTTCACTATTGCCCATATTTCTACCTATGTACCCATTGAATTTTCTGGGCAGTACTAACATTGTTTCTCACAAATGCCCTGATGGTGGTACAACACTGATGTGGTCTTGTTTTTCATCCAAGCCATCTTCTTCCTGCAGAAGCATTCTGCATCTACATAATTAGGACATTCCTTCTACTACCATTGCTTATTCTGCATGATGTTGTCCTCTCCCCTACATACGAGTACTCTACTACCATTGCTTATTCTGCATGATGTTGTCCTCTCCCCTACATATGAGTACTCTACTACCAGTGCTTATTCTTCATGATGTTGTCCTCTCCCCTAAATACGAGTACTCTACCACCATTGCTTATTCTTCATGATGTTGTCCTCTCCCCTACATACGAGTACTCTACTACCACTGCTTATTCTGCATGATGTTGTCCTCTCCCTCAACATACGAGTACTCTACTACCATTGCTTATTCTGCATGATGTTGTCCTCTCCCCTACATACGAGTACTCTACTACCATTGCTTAGTCTGCATGATGTTGTCCTCTCCCCTACATATGAGTACTCTACTACCATTGCTTATTCTTCATGATGTTGTCCTCTCCCCTACATACGAGTACTCTACTACCATTGCTTATTCTGCATGACGTTGTCCTCTCCCCTACATACGAGTACTCTACTACCATTGCTTATGCTTCATGATGTTGTCCTCTTCCCTACATATGAGTACACTACTACCACTGCTTATTCTTCATGATGTTGTTCTCTCCCTTACATACGAGTACTCTACTACCATTGCTTATTCTGCATGATGTTGTCCTCTCCCCTACATATGAGTACTCTACTACCATTGCTTATTCTTCATGATGTTGTCCTCCCCCCTACATATGAGTACTCTACTACCGCTGCTTATTCTGCATGATGTTGTCCTCTCCCCTACATATGAGTACTCTACTACCATTGCTTATTCTGCATGATGTTGTCCTCTCCCCTACATACGAGTACTCTACTACCACTGCTTATTCTTCATGATGTTGCCCTCTCCCTCTACATACGAGTACTCTACCACCATTGCTTATTCTGCATGATGTTGTCCTCTCCCTCTACATATGAGTACTCTACCACCATTGCTTATTCTTCATGATGTTGTCCTCTCCCCTACATACGAGTACGCTACCACCATTGCTTATTCTTCATGATGTTGTTTTCTCCCCTACATACAAGTACTCTACTACCATTGCTTATTCTGCATGATGTTGTCCTCTCCCCTACATATGAGTACTCTACTAAGATTGCTTATTCTTCATGATGTTGTCCTCTCCCCTACATACGAGTACTCTACTACCATTGCTTATTCTTCATGATGTTGTCCTCTCCCCTACATACGAGTACTCTGCCACCATTGCTTATTCTTCATGATGTTGTCCTCTCCCCTACATACGAGTACTCTACTACCACTGTTTATTCTGCATGATGTTGTCCTCTCCCTCTATATACGAGTACTCTACTACCATTGATTATTCTGCATGATGTTGTCCTCTCCCCTACATATGAGTACTCTACCACCATTGCTTATTCTTCATGATGTTGTCCTCTCCCCTACATACGAGTACTCTACCACCATTGCTTATTCTTCATGATGTTGTTTTCTCCCCTACATACTAGTACTCTACTACCTTTGCTTATTCTGCATGATGTTGTCCTCTCCCCTACATACGAGTACTCTACTACCACTGCTTATTCTGCATGATGTCCTCTCCCTTTACATACGAGTACTCTACTACCATTGCTTATTCTTCATGATTTTGTCCTCTCCCCTACATACGAGTACTCTACTACCATTGCTTATTCTGCATGATGTTGTCCTCTCCCCCTACATGTGGTACTCTAGAGTACTGTTTTTGTTTTTTTAATACAGTCTTAGCACTGAAGTTTATGGTTGCCAACTTTTCTGATGTCCATGTTTGGACATTCTTTTTTAATACAAACTTGACGTTTTGCATGACAACCCACACCCACAATCAATATAAAGTAGTTTATTACTAAGAATTAAAGCTCACTGGTGTGATTTTTGGATGTTTCTTTAGTTTCATACAAAATCCAGAATCTTAGTTTTTAACAATTGAAGGAATATCAGAAAAATTCTTCTTGTCCAAAAATTACACAGTAGTGCCCATTTTCATGTATTGACAGGCAATAACTGTCCAGGTATGACCCTGTGAAAATAGGAAGAGGTAGTAATTGGAGAATGTAAGTGTATTTTGTCCATAATCTCCTGTTGTGTGGTGCTTTTAGCCAAGCTTCATCTTTATATTAGCTGAATAAAAAAGCTTAAATAAGATTATTTTTATTGAATAAATTAGAAGTTATGTACTCACCATAACGTTCCATCTGAGTAGGTGTCCTCATTTGTCTGCAACCTGTGGGTCTTGGATCCGACATCGGATCCGAGCCGGCAATTATTTATACAGCTATGGATCCGAGCTCCTACCTCCTCCCCTCACCCATAATCCCCTGCCAACCCCAATTGACCTTAGATCAAGTTTGCCCTCTTATATACCTGAAAAGGTATCCCAAAAAGGAAAAAGGCAGGAATAATACTAATTCTTCTGAAGGCCAGGGGGAAGGAGGGGGGGTTGGTTGCAGACAAATGAAGACGCCTACTCAGATGGAACGTTATGGTGAGTACATAACTTCTAAATCTGAAGTAGGGACTTCATTTGTCAGCAACCTGTGGGACAGAGTCCCCAGCTACCTGAATCTTGGGCGGCCATCATGGAAGGATGTTCCGGAGCACTGCGGAGCCAAAGGATGCTCTACCTCTGGAGGTGACGTCCAGCTTGTAGTGGTGAATAAAGGTATGAGATGAGGCCCAAGTGGCTGCCGAGCAAATATCATCCAAGGGGACTCTAGATCTGAATGCAGTAGAAGTAGATATGGAACGAGTGGAGTGAGCATGGACCCTTTGAGGTGCGGGCCTCCCAGAAGCCTCATAAGCTAGACGGATACATTGGGAAATCCAGTGTGATAAGGTGACCTTCGAAACAGCTTTACCCAAATTGAATTTAGAAAAGGAGACGAACAGCTGATCAGATTGTCTGTGACCAGCCGTTCTATGAATATAGAAATGCAGCTGCCTGTGCACATCTAACGAGTGCAGCTTGTATTCTCCTTTATTCTAGTAATTAGGGAAGAAAACAGGGGGATTGATGGACTGATTGATATTGGTTTCTGAGGCCACCTTAGGTAGGAATGATGGATTGGTCCTGAGGTACACTCTATCCTGATGAAAAACCAAATAAGGGGGTTTTACGGAAAGGGCTTGAAGTTCTGAAACTCTTTTCGCAGAGGTGATGGCTACTAGGAAAGCTGTTTTCCAAGACAGGTATTTAAGATCAGCAGAGGCAGCCGGTTCAAAGGGGGAAGCAGTCAAGACCTGAAGAACTAGCGATAGATCCCAAGGGGGTATGGCTTCTCTGATCGGGGGCCTCAGCAAAAAGGTACCCTTGAGGAAGGTTTTACATAGTTTAGCTGACATCAGGGGACCAGTCTCTTGACCTACATGGTAATGTGAGATGGCTGCCAATTGTACCTTGACTGTCGAACAGCTAGCCCCTTGATGAAAAAGCCCTGTAAGGAAGCCCAAAACTGACGTCAGCGGAGCAGTAAAGGGGTCCACATTATGATGCTCCACCCAAACGGAAAAGCACTTCCATTTACTGCGGTAAACCTTCCGGGTGGAAGGTTTATGCGCTGCCACCAAGATGGCTTTGACTGGAGAGGAGATACCGGGAGTCCTAATTAAGAGTGGAACTGGAGCAGCCAAGCTGTTAGCTTCAGGCTGTACAGGTTCTGGGTCAGTAAACCTGATGGGTGGGAAATCAGATCCGGACTGGGATCTAGAATCCAGGGAGGATTCACCAAGTGAGACCACAGGTAAGGGAACCAAGTCTGTCGAGGCCAGAATGGGGCAATGAGGATCACCTTGCTCCCTGACCGAGAGGCTTTCTGTAACATCTTTAGCATATGGGAGAAGAGTAATTGCCGCTGCCATAGAGCCCAGTGCCCTTAGGACCAATTCCGCAGGAGGAGCTTCTGATTGGAGGATGGCCCGCACATGAAGATTGAGGTTGTGTAGTCGTTCCGAGGTGAGGTAGGCTCGAAGACTTCTTGTATCTAACCTGGCCCCTATGAAGTCTATCACTTGTGTTGGAGCAAGGGAGGACTTGTCCATATTGATCGTAACGCCTAACCGGGGGGCTAGGTGAAGAAAAAAATCTCTGGCTGAGCAGAGTAGATGCCTTGTTGGGGCAGTAAGGAGCCAGTCGTCCAGGTACCAGAAGACCTGCATTCCCTGGAGTCTCAGGTGGGCCGCTAACACTGCTAAGACTTTGGTGAACACCCTGGGGGCTGTGGTGAGGCCAAAGGGAAGGACCCTGAAATGACAGTGGCTGGCTCCCAGCCTGAAGCGGAGAAACCTCCTGGATCGCCTGTCCATTAAGATGTGGTAGTACGCATCCTTGAGGTCTATAGAGCACATCCATTCGTTCTCCCGTAACAGGGGGAGAATGGATTGAAGAGTGACCATTCGGAATTTCTCCTTGGTTACCGCCAGGTTCAAAAGGGAGAGGTCTAGGATTGGTCTGAGGTCCCCCGTCTTTTTTAGCACCAGAAAGAACCTGGAGTAAAACCCTAATCTGAGCTGGTCTGGGGGGATGGGTTGGATGGCACTTTTTTCGAGCAGCTGCCGGATTTCCGCGGCTGCAGCCTCCCTCTGATCGGGTGGTACATCGGGGAGGTTCTTGAGTCTGGGGACATGAAGCATCGGAATTTTGTAACCTCTGGATATAATCCGAAGCACCCAGCGGTCTGACGTAATGGACTCCCATGCCGCCAGGTGCCTCGAGAAATGCCCCCCGACTGCCTCCATAGTGGAGCAGTCTGGCAACCCTTCAGGGCTGTTGTGTGAGCCGATCAGAGAAGGATTCTCTGGACCCAAAATTTCTCGGTGCCCCTCTGCCTCTAGGGTGGCGTCCTCCCTGTCCTCCTCTGCCACGGAAGGACTGGTTGTCCGGAGCAGGTTGGGAATGCTGCGATTTCTGGAACCACATCTTCTTCTGTCCCTTTTGGTTCTTGGAAAAGGACCTCTGGGGAGCAGAGAAGCGGACTCCGATGGCAGACAGCGTCTTCCCATCCTTCTCGCTCTGGACAAGTGTCTCGGGAACGGTTTTGCCAAATAAGGCAGAACCATCAAAGGGGGCATTTGCAAAGGACGCCTTAAAGGGCTCTGCGAAGTCACAATGTCGGAGCCAGGCCTGGCGCCTCATCACTAGGCCCGCTCCGCTGGCTCTAGCGGCTCCCTCAGTAGCGTGAGACAGAAGCCGCATAGAGGTGTTGGAAACAGATCTGAGAGTGGCCATACGAGTGGAGTACAATTGCTTGTCCTCCGCCGACATGGACTCCGGGGGGGATGCAGCGTATTCTTTGATAAGATCGAGCTGCATCCTGATGACATGTGCCATGTAGTTCAGAGACCTTACCGAGAAGGTCGCTGAACTGAATACCTGCTTCCCAAGGCGATCCATCAATCGAGACTCCTTGCTCGGAGGATGGACCGAGGGACTCTCCTGAGCTAGTTCCCTCTTAGTGGCTGCTGCCATCAACATGGCATCTACAGGGGGACCCTTGCTCCAGTGGGGATGGTCTGCGGGGGGGCTCAAGATCCTGTCCGGGCACTTTGGAATAGGCTCCACAGTGTCCGGCTCCTTCCACGCCCTAGTGGTCACAAGGTCCACCAGGGGGTTGGCCGGAGGGGACACCCAAGAGGTAGACAGGCCTGCTTCGAATGCCTCCAGGAACACGCACTCATCGGAGGAAGCCTTGGGGGCAGACCACCCCCCCTGAGCCTAAGCATTTCCATGATGTCTCCAAAGGAGACATCCTCAGGGGTTGATCTTGGGGAGCCTTCCCCTTCATCCAAGTCCGTGTCCTCTGTTAAGGACTCGGGGGAGTCCACATGCCTCCTCTTACACTTGTGCTTGCGAGACACTTTCTCGGGGGGGGGCTGTCCGAGGAGGTCTCGCCAGCAATGTCCTGTTCCAAAGGAACAACCTGGGACATTGAAGCAGGCTGTCCCTGTGGCCGGGTGATGGAAGCCTGGCCCAGCAGAGAGGGAGTGCAGGGCGGAGCCGAGACAAGGGCTGGGGGTCTGGATGCTCTCGACAGAGCCCTCTCCACTACATCAAAGGCTGAGGGGGAGCTGCCCTCCCTGGGCTCCGAGAGCCGACTCCCACTCGGATCCGATGAAGGGATCAAAACTGGTGCCGAGACCATCGGATCCGAGGGACCAGTGTGCTCCGACCTAGACGGAGCCGAAGGCACACTGAATCCCGCGGATCCGAAGCTCAGTCCACGGCTCCGAGAGGTCGGATCCGATGATGGAACTGACAGACACGAGGGCAGGGTCGGATCCAAAGTACTCAGCACTGTCGGCGCCGACCCACCCCCGGCTCCAAGAGCTCCGAACCCGAAAAGTGGGTCGGAGAAGGAGCTATCGGAGCAAAAGAAGGTGTCGAGCTCCCCCCCGAAGGGGGGGGGGAGGCAGGAGCACTCCAATCTGCAGCTGGGCCTGGATGAACCTTCTCATCATCTGGTCCAAGTCTGCGTCAGACAGGCTGTAGGTGGATCTCGACGAGGCCACCGAGGCAGGCCTGGAGTGCCGCCTTGATGACCTCGACGGAGATCGGGTCTCCTCCTCCTCTGGTCCCGGGGAGAAGCAAGGTGATCGGAGCTGAGGAGGAGGAGACCTGGAAGCCGTGGAGGGAGAATCCCGCTTAGCTGGGGGGGGCCGAAGTGGAGGCCTCGGCCCGCCGCTTGTGGTGCTTCTCCCTCCGTTTCTCCCTCCTGGCCTCCCTATCCTCCGGCGCTTTGGCGGGAGTTTGAGTCCCGGCCGGAGGAAGGGGGGCAGGAGTGGCTACCACCACAGGCTGGGGAGGTGCCACGGGAGTAGTGGAGGCCGAAGCCGACTCCGGGGGCAAAAGTCCCGCCAGGATCAGCTTCGACCTCCGCTCTTTCAGTGCCCTGGGGTTGAACCCTGCACAAATCGTGCATCCTGAGGACAGGTGTTCAACCCCAAGGCACCGAACACACCGAGTGTGGCTATCCGCCGGTGAAAGCTCATGGCCACACTCGGTGCACTTAGAAAAAATTGGCTTTGGGGCCTCTGACATTCTCTCACAAGGAAAAGACTACACACGCACACCAGGCCCCAAAACACGAACAACACACACACACACACTATGACCAGCGAGGGGAGGAAACACTAAAAATAAAATAAGAGCGGTAAAAGTAAACCTAAAGGGAACCTAAACACACACGCAAGATTAAAAAGTAAAGATTTTCTGCTTTTAACAAGTTTTTTTAAAGAACTTAACTGAAGTCGCCAGGAGCTCTGCAATCCAGCTGTCTCTTCTAAAAGCGGCAAAGTAGATATGAGGTCAATTGGGGTTGGCAGGGGATTATGGGTGAGGGGAGGAGCTAGGAGCTCGGATCCATAGCTGTATAAATAATTGCCGGCTCGGATCTGATGTCGGATCCAAGACCCACAGGTTGCTGACAAATGAAGTCCCTACTTCAGATCATTTTTTTAACTGACTGACCCCAAAGAGCAGAACAAACATAACACATGCATATACATAAAATCTTTCATCTGGATGTGTCAAATTCTTTATCTCCAGGTCAGAGTGCTTATGGTACTACAAATGACAGCTCACATTAATACAGCCAAGCTTGGAATGTAAAACACACAATGATATAAAAGCACAAAGGAAATTCTATTTCAGGATGCAGAAAACTATATTTAGCATGCACCTTGTGGTTAATTTAGAACACTGGACCCTCTCCAGTGCATTTGTATGCATATATACATATATATGTATATATATCACACACGTATATGATAAGATATTGTATATAGTGAAATGCTACCATATTACCACAATGTTTTTTTTTTTTGTTGAAGTTTCTTTGCAACCTCTGCACTAACCCTGTAAATGATCTAGGTGGATCAGTATTCTAACCAGTGAACAGATACAGACATACATAAATTTGCATACTCTCATAATGCTAGGGCAACAGAGTACATTAACAGCAACTGTCACCATAACATTTTACGCAATTCTGGTGGCTTTTGTGGTTAATTCCATTTGTAAGGGGTGTTGATACATTCTTAATGAAAAAGATAGATTTGTTTGGAGGGTAAAGAGGGGTTTACCCCTCCCTTACAAATGGAATCAGCTGTTACTTTTCTTGTTTAAAAAAAAGTCAACACATACGCATATTTTCCAAAGGGCAGCTTAGATTCAACTGTAATACACTACAGGAGCTTGCAAATATAGAGAACATCATTTCATGTGTAACGTCACTTGGTATTGTGGGTCCAACGTTCTAAATAATTGCCTGAACGTCTTAGTACAAGCATTTCTTGACTTTATTTTAAAAAGATAAGAGTCAGGGTAGAAGGCATAGTACTCCAGTGGTTAGTCTTGGTAATGCACATTTCTTTACTCTCAAGATCAGCTCCTAAATGGGGTGCCCTTTATGCAGAGCATACATATCTCCTCCCTGTTCTTTCCTTCTAATAATCTGGATGCAAGTGAATTGGTGATTCTCAAAAGTAGCAATAATGTGTGTCAATACTGGAGATGAGAAGACCACAGCATAAAAATCCAACGATTTATTGTAGAACCAATTTCAATGTGATAGTAAAACAGATAACACCAGTAAGCGCTTCCACATCAAATAGATGCTTCATCACACTTCATTCACATTACACATCACTTCCTGTTTAAATACATTCTCTAACCAACATATTGATGGAATAATTAAATAATTAATCAATTACCATATTAAAGAAAAACACATTTAAATATTAGCTACAAAGCTAAAATACTATAAAATAAGATAAAATTACTTAAACCTCTTAGCAGCCAATAATGGTTTTATTGAAGCCCTTTCATTGAGCCCAGGTAGTTTATCGGCTTACAACTTAACTATCCAATATAATTCATTCTGTTCAGTAATATTTTTCTTATCTCCTAACCTTAAACTATGACCTATACAACGTATAACCATGAACTGAAATGTGTGTGTGTTTTATTTGACATCATGTGCTTGGCTAGCATATTTCTTTCAATATCTCCATTGCGAACAGCCGAAAGGTGCTCTCTAACTCTGTCACGAAGGGACCTGTTAATCATCCCCACATAATATGAATGACAGTCATTACATACTGCCAAATATATCAGATCATTAGTAGCACATGTAGCATTTACTCTAAACTCATATCTGACATTGGGTGTAGGATGTATAAAAACATTATGTGGACTTAAAACTTTACATATATTACACTTCCCACATGGTCTTAGGCAGGGTTTAGATATTTCTTTCCCCACAGGTGACTGTTTATTTGAATTGTACAATAATCTCTTTAAATTCTTTTTGTTCTTATACCTAAAACAGGGTTCATCACCCACTATCTCTTTTATTTGTGCATCAGATTTTAAGATTAACCTATTCCGTTTCACAATATCTCTGACCATATCAATATTACTAGAATACTGCAGACTCAATGAAGTTCTATTTGCATTGTAATTACATTTTTTTACTGTTTCGTGAGACTCTAATTTCCGACATAGTATTACTCATATATGGTTTAGCTACTGTATCCCTTAAATTTTCAACATGTTTAAGATTTAAATCAATTTCTTTCAATGTATATTTACGCTCAACCAATTCATCACTAAAAGTATCTAAATTCATATGAAATATTGCATCATCAGTGTTCATTCTAGATATACTCATTCCTTGTTCCTTGATTATGTTTTTATAAACATAAGATGGATGCATACTGTCTCGACGTAGAATGTTATTCCTATGACAAGATTTCGGTGGTAGAGAGAAAACCATCCTGATCTTTCATAATAGAAACATCAAGAAAATCAATCATTACTTTAGAAGCTTTGAATGTAAATTTAAAAAAAATAGTATTGTCATTCAAATAAGTAATGAACTTCAGAAAATGTTCATAAGACCCAGTCCAAATTAG
This sequence comes from Protopterus annectens, assembly GCF_019279795.1. Lineage (NCBI taxonomy): Eukaryota > Metazoa > Chordata > Ceratodontiformes > Protopteridae > Protopterus > Protopterus annectens. The sequence goes on from NC_056729.1 coordinate 1,625,780,999, forward strand.
AAAAAGATCATCTACGAAACGTTTATACAAAAAAAATATGCATTGTAGATATTATTCATTAAAACTGCACTTTCTTCCCATTGTACTAGCACTATATTCGCAAAACTATTCGCACATGATGTGCCCATGGCAATACCCACTTGTTGCGAATAGTATTTCCCATTAAATAGCATTGCGTTATTTTCCAAAATAATTTCAAGCAACATACATATTAAATCTATTTGTACTACATCATAAGTACTGTTGTTACCTAGATATAACTTTACCGCTTCTATGCCATAGGCATGAGGTATAAATAGAAGTTATGTTCTTACCATAACGTTCCATGTTAGTTGTCTTCTTCTCGCCTTCTTTCTTGCTGGATGGGTTCGGAGCCGACCTCGGCTCCGACTCGGCCACTCTAAAAGCTCGAGAGTTGGTTCCACCGGCTCGAGGCTCCCCTTATATCCCACAATGCTAGGCGGTATTACCTCAGATCTTGTTTGTAAGCTAGGCCCAGCCAATAATAAATCCAGAACTACTGGAAAAGGGAGAACCACCTTTACAAACAGAAAGGAAGAAGGTGACCTGAAACCTGAAACCTGATGAAGGAATATATGCAAAGTATAGCATATACATATATACAATAGAGGTGGAAGAAAGAGAGGTCACAATCAAACTCCTCTAGGTCTGTCCAGGCTAGGGGGAAGGAGTGTGGGACGCAAGAAAGAAGGCGAGAAGAAGACAACTAACATGGAACGTTATGGTAAGAACATAACTTCTATATGTTAAGTTGTCTATCTCGCCTTCATTCTTGCTGGATGGGACCGCGTCCCTAGCACCTTGTCCCGGGTGGCCTATCGGAACAGACTCTTGAGAACAGTGGAACCAAAATTTGCTCTATGTCTAGAAGCTAGATCCAACTTATAATGAGAAATGAAAGTGTGAGGAGTAGCCCATGTAGCTGCTGCACAAATGGTATCAATAGGCAGCCTGTCTTGGAAAGCTAAAGAGGTAGCCAAAGCCCTAGTCGAATGAGCCTTAGGTTTGTTAGGCAACTTTTGGTATCTAATTTCATACACAAAGGAAATCAGGGATGTTAGCCATCTGGAGAGTGATACCTTAGAAACTGCAAGGCACTTTCTACCTTCTGCATAAGAAACAAACAACTGGTCAGTTTTTCTGATCTGTTTGGTCCTGTTCAAATAATATCTCAATTGACGATGAACATCTAGCCAATGCAATTTTTGTTCAGACCTGTTAGAAAAGTTAGGAAAAAACACAGGGAGGTCTATGTCTTGATTTAGATTTACCAGAGAGGTTACTTTAGGTAAGAAGGATGGATTGGTCCGTAAGGATACCCTATCCTTATGAAACAACAGATAGGGTGGTCGACTGCTGAGTGCATGAAGTTCTGAGACCCTTCTAGCTGAAGTAATGGCTACCAGAAAGAGAGTCTTCCAGGATAGCAATTTCATTGAACAAGAAGCTGCAGGTTCAAAAGGGGGAAGAATCAAAGATGTGAGAACTAAATTAAGGTCCCAAGAAGGAGGAGGAGTTCTTATCGGAGGCTTAAGGAGAAAAACTCCCTTCAAGAACCCTTTGCAAAGCTTGTGGGACATGATGGCAGAATCTGAGATGCCCACATGAAAGTTAGATATAGCTGCCAATTGAACTTTAAGAGTAGAAGGAGATGAACCTGCATGAAAAAGTTCAGCTAGAAAATCCAGAATTGTTTGGATGGGAGCAGTGAAAGGATCTAAGTCCCTTCCTTGAGCCCAATAGGCGAAACGTTTCCATTTACTCAGATAAATCTTCCGAGTGGAAGATTTATGGGAAGCTATCAAAATATCTCGAACAGAGTGAGATATTTGAGGAAGCCTGGCTAAGGTTGGAACTGGAGGAACCAAGCAGTGAGGTTCAGCGAGCGCGGGAGCGATGTAACTGACCCGACTGATGGATCAAAAGATCTGGAACTAGGTCCAGATGCCAAGGTTGCTCCAACAGAAATTGATGTAGAAAGGGGAACCAAACCTGTCGAGGCCAGTAAGGAGCAATGAGGATCAATGAGGCCTTCTGAGCGATAGCTTTCTGTATCACTTGAGAGATTAGTGGGAAGGGAGGAAATGCATACAGAAGTCCCCGGGGCCAAACTTGGACTAGAGCGTCTCTGCTGGGCTGGCCTGGTAACGGGAATAGGGTGAAATAATCTCTGCACTTGCTGTTTTGGGGAGTAGCAAAAAGGTCGCAGCAAGGCTGACCCCACTTGAGAAAAATTTTCTCCAAAATAGAATCTTTCAGAGACCACTCGTGAGGCATGAGGATAGCTCTGCTCAACTTGTCCGCAATAAGATTGGACTTCCCGGGGATGTGCGTTGCAATCAGAAACCGCTGAGAAGAAATCGCCCATTGCCACAGTCTGAGTGCTTCTCGACATAGGGGATAGGGCCTGGTTCCGCCTTGTTTGTTGATATACCACACTACAGACATGTTGTCCGTCTGGATTGCTATCGTTCCCAAGGGAAGAGAGTCTTGAAGGGCTTGCAATGCTAAAAGCACTGCTCTCATCTCTAGAACATTTATATGCAAGTGGCGTTCATCTGGTTGCCATATGCCCTGGACTGTTCTGCCCTGATAATGCCCCCCCACCCGATCAGGGAGGCGTCCGTTGTCAGAGTAGCAACCGGAGGGGGAGGAACAAAGGGTCTTCCCAGGAAGAGCTGGGGGGAAGAAATCCACCAAAGAAGATGATTCTTGCATGCTTGCGTAATCATAATGGTGTGGGACATCGGAAGTTGTTGGTAGGACCATTGTGTGAAGAGCATCCATTGAAGGATTCTCATGTGAAATCTGGCTAATAGAAGTAGAGGGATAGCAGCCGCCATAATCCCTAGTACTTTCAGAACTAATCTGACTTTGACTCTGTTGCTGTGGAAGAGAAGGGAGACCAGTTTGCGTATGTCTGCTATCCTTTGGTCTGTGTGTCTCGCAGACATGTTGACTGTGTCTAGATTTGCGCCTATGAAGGTAATAGCACGACAAGGCGACAAAACAGACTTTTCGCAATTTATTGAGATACCTAACTTTTGACAAATGCGAAAGGTGTAGTCTCTGGCTATTAGAAGAAGATGCTTGGTAGGAGCTGTGAGGAGCCAGTCATCTAAGTATGGAAACACCTGGAATCCTTGACGTCTCAGGTGAGAAGCTACCACTGCCATGCATTTGGTAAACACCCGGGGGGCAGTGGTGAGTCCAAAGGGCAGGGCTCTGAATTGAAAGTGACTGGTTCCCAGCCTGAAGCAGAGGAATCTCCTGGAGCGTCTGTTCATTTTTATATGATAGTACGCATCCTGGAGGTCTATAGAGCACATCCAGTTTTCCTTTCCCAATAGGGGTAGGATGGATTGTAGCGTGACCATCCGAAATCTTGTTTTCTTGACCGACTTGTTCAAGATACTGAGATCCAAAATGGGTCTCCAGTCCCCTGTTTTCTTTGGAACCAAAAAGAACTTGGAGTAGATTCCGGATCCTTGCTGGTCTGCTGGCGTTGGCTGAATGGCTCTTTTTGCAAGCAACTTTGAAATTTCCAATGCTGCTTGATCCCTTTGAGCGGGTGGAACATCTGGAAGGGATTTTTTTGATTGATTTGGAATACGAAAGAACGGAATGGAATAGCCTTCGGAAATGATGGACTGTACCCACTTGTCTTGAGTTAGGGATCGCCAGGCTTCTGGGTACAGTGACAATCTTCCCCCGACTGCCTCCGAAGGTGGACAGTCGGGCAACACCTCAGGAATGCTGGAAGGGCTTATCGGAAAAGGTTTCTCAATTGCCCTGGTTCTGCGGACCCCCCCTGCCCCTAGGGCGACGTCTACCATTATTGTTCCCACCTCTGCCTCTGGACAGGAACCGACTCTGTGCGTCAGGCAAAGTCCCTTGAGATTGTTTGCGGAACCACATTTTCCCACTTTTCTGGCCTTTGGGGTAAGGCCTAGAAGGAGTAGAAAAACGGACTCCGACGGCAGAAAGAGTTTTGCCATCCGTCTCGCACCTCGTCAAGGTTTCTTTCACTTGAGGACCAAAGAGGGATGATCCATCAAACGGGGAATTAGTGAAAGACGTTTTAAAGGGGTCCGCAAAATTGCATAGCCGCATCCAGGCATGCCGGCGTAAGGCCACACCTGTCCCTGCGGCTCTGCTCGCTCCATCAGCCGCATATGAGAGGAGGCGCATGGAGGAGTTAGCTATAGAATTTAGGGTAGCCAGCTGAGCGTTCATCTTATCCTGAAAACCCGCAGCTGTAGGATCCTTTAACATCTCACTCGCTTCCTTGATCAAGTCTCTTTGAAGACGAGTGAAATGACAGAGGTAGTTCAGCGAACGCATAGCAAAGGTCGCTGACGAAAACATCCGCTTCCCGTACCTGTCCATAGACCTAGATTCCTTGTTAGGAGGATGGACAGGCACCGAAGGATCAGCTAGCTCCTTCTTAGTGGCGGCAGCTACCACCATAGCATCCACAGAAACTCCCTTAGTCAGAAATTGCTTATCTGCTGGTGCTGTGATAAACTTTGAAGGTCTCCTGGGGGTGGGGTCCACAGAGTCAGGAGCCGTCCAAGCCTTTTAGCTACCACCTGCATGAGGGGGTCAAAGGGGGGGGACACCCAGGAGGTGGAAGGGCGAGAGCCAAACGCCTCAAGATACACAGATTCATCCTCCGAAGGGTTAAGGGCTGGCCAATTTCCCCTCTGTTTCAGGATCTCTAGAATGTCTGCAAAGGAGACATCTTCAGAAGGGGAACGGGGGGAACCCTTGGAATCCTCTAAATCCGTGTCAGAGGTGACAGACTCAGGTGAGTCTATGTGCTTCCTCTTGCACTTTCTCTTCCTATGGGGCTCCCCTGCCAATTCAGGAGAGGCCTCGGAAGAGGATGAGATCCCCACAGGGGATTCTTGAGGAGCTGGCTCTCTGCGGTCTGGGATGAGGGAGTGAGCAGACATAACCTGAGGCACCGAAGAGGGAGGGACGGACGGAGCCGACTGTGGAGTTGAACCGGGTTCCAACACACTCCGCATGACCTCGAAGGCACCACTGTCAGGCAGAGCCAAAGGTCCCCGCTCCGAAAAGCTGAAAACCTCCCTCGGCACCGACAGCGATGGCTCCGAGGCCGATGTCGGAGCCGAACTCACCAGCGCCGAAGCGCCGAGAGGGAGAGCGGGGTCGGCACTCACCCCCTCGGAGCCGACGAGGGAAGTCCGGCGCCGAGATTCTTCCAAGGAAGAAATCGGAGCCGACGACAGAACCGAAGACAATTGTATCGGTTCCGACGCTACCACAGTCTCGGTTCCGAAACGCCCCGGCTCCGAGCTCAAAGGAGTCGGAGGAGGAACATTTTGAGGGATAGGGTTAAGCATCGACTGATGAGTCGGGCTCTGAAGCATTTGGGCCAGTGCCTCGGACTTAAGAAGTCGACTCACTACCCTCTGAAGGTCATGATCCGAAAGCCTCGATGATCTAGAGGAGTGAGATCTATGGCTCTGTTCAGACAGCAAGGGAGATGTTGGAGCCGAATGAACGGAGCCAAGGGACAGTGACCTGGACCTCTTTCTAGATGTCGGTTCCGATGGTCTGATCGGAGCCGACTCAGAAATTTCCAATGCCTCAGCTCCAGCCGGAGCCGAGGGAACCACAGAAGTAGCAGTTCGAGTCTCATCGGCTCCAGCCAGAGCCGATGTCGTAGTAGGCTTCGAAGCCATAGGCGTCGACTCAGTAGCTGGAGTCGAGGACCTAGGAGCCTTAGAGGGTTTACCCAAAGTAGCAGTAGGGGGACCCTCAGGCTTAAGCAAGCCCCTTAAGATGAGCTTGTTCTTTCTTTCCTGCAGGACTCTAGGGCTGAAGCCATGGCATACAGCACAAGAGTCCTGCAGGTGTAAAGTTCCCAGGCAGTACACACAAGAAGTGTGACCGTCTGTCAGAGACATTTTATGACAGCACGAGTCACACTTCTTGAAGCCTGAGACCTTCGAATCCTTGGACATATCAAGGAACAAGTGTAACCACACACAAACACAAACACACCGCTTACACTATAAACCAAAAAACAGAAACTTAAACTAAGTAATTAGCTGTTTACTGTTATAAGTCCCTACAGAAAACACACACACTCCAAGGGAATGGGAGGGCCCGAAGGCCTAAGGGAAGAACTATAAGTTCTTAAGGTAAAAAAATTAAAGAAAACTAGATTAAAGGGATCAAAGACCTTTAAGGTAAGGGGAAACTGTATGGAAAACTAACTTAAAGGGTTTCTAATCAACTTTTTAAACTATTTCCTACACTAACCTGAAGCCTGTGAAGCATCACGTCTCGATAGCTGTAGCGGCAAACGAGATCTGAGCTAATACCGCCTAGCATTGTGGGATATAAGGGGAGCCTCGAGCCGGTGGAACCAACTCTCGAGCTTTTAGAGTGGCCGAGTCAGAGCCGAGGTCGGCTCCGAACCCATCCAGCAAGAATGAAGGTGAGATAGACAACTTAACATCTGTAAATAAAGAGCTTATATCTAGAGTCACTAGCCAACTTTCCTTCAATATATATTGATTGCCTGATGTAATTAAAGATAAATCACATAATAACTGTTTGGTGTCTCTGAATACATGTTGAGACTTGTCCATAACAGGTCTAAGAAATCTCTCAACATAAACCGACAATGGATGAGTAACCCATCCTCGACCAGATACTATGGGTCTAAGTGGTGGGTTACTCAAATCCTTGTGCAACTTTGGTTGGCCTTGGATCAATGGTATAACTGGATGAAGTACTAATAAATAATCCAACAATGATTTGGATATAATATGACTCATAAAACAATCATTTAGCATACTAAAAGCATGACTACATATCAAATTGATGTCTAGCAGCGTTACATTTCTATATACCTGTTTATCATTCAGAATTTTAGTCATTTCATTCACATATTATGCTGCATCTAATATCACAATCCCCCCTCCCTTGTCAGCTGGCCAAATACATATGGAATCATCTTTCTGCAGTGTGTGTAAAGCCTTATACTCACTCACTGTTAGATTATAAAATTTACCTTTCATACATTTTTCACCCTTCATGAACATAGATTTTATGTCGGTTTCACATACATTGCAAAACGTTTCTAAAGTCGCATTCAACTCTGGTACGAACGTGCTAAGTTTTTTAAACATGTTTACAGAGCCCTCTGACGCATACATAGTTTTTAACATCACATTGCGAGCAAAACCCTTTATGTCCAAAATAGTGTCTACATATTGTGTATTAGTAGCTGGTATAAAAGTTAATCCACGTTGGAGCAAAGCTTCCTCACATTATGTTAGTGAGCGTTTAGATAAATTAAATACTAATGTATTTAAGTTTCCTTCTGCTCCCACATCCGCTTTATTGTCCGACTCAGAGCTCATTCTTGCGAGGGCAGCCATTGCTTCCTTCCTCGACTTGCTGATCGGCCTCTCCTGGGCCAATCAAATTGACGAATGGGTAAAGGGGGAGACAACGAATTAGCTGAATGTTGCACAATAGTTGATTTCAACTTCTTCCTTCTTGCAGCAGACTCTTTAATCTGTGTCTCTTTTAATACTGCTGGAGACACCATAAAGTTGTCAGAATTATTAGAAACAGAACCATTAATGGGATGGTTAACTGCATCATCCACATTAACACCACTCACCAAAGCATTCATTGGTTCTTCTGTTGCCCGGGAACTAGATGAATTTATATCAGTTTTGGATGATTCCCTGTTGTTTAATGCATACACTTTAGAGTCATTATTATCCTCATAGCATCTAGGCCAATTGAATACATTCCCAGCACGGAAATCTTTAAGGTCTCTATCAATTTTCTTCTTTTTTTGGCCAATCAATTGTTGTTCAAAAAAGTTAACACTTTCACACAACCTGCTTATAGCTTTATCAAATACTGCTGCAGGAACAAAATCACGCAACTGTTGCTGCTTCAGTTGTATTCCTTGTAACAATGTATCTTCGGTAAGTTTATGGAAATCAATTAATAATTCCATATATTTGAAGCTCGTTTCTTAGTTGATTTTTTGCCAATGCTTTAATAGTTCAGGATAACTTTCACCTGACATAGGCAGGGTTAGGATTCTCAGTCCCCTAGGAACCATGCGATGTAATAGGCAAGCTTCAAAGTGAAGCCATTGCCATTGTTAGCACTTGTATTTATTTATGTCATTCTCTAACTCATGTAATTTTCTAACAAAAAACTTCTCATCATAATTGTAATGTCCATCAACCAATAAATCTTCGGAAGTTCATATAGTAATAACAAATTGTTATCATGTTGCAACAGTCTATCCAAGTTACTGGTAGTAGTTACTTCAACTTGAAGCATATTAACAGGCTCATTCGTTCTTCCTTCAGCCATGTCCCACAAAGCTAGCACAAAATATACGACCAGACAAATAAGTAAAGCAACAAATGCAGCCACTATGGATAAACTTCACCTTCTCCAAAGCAAACTGAAGCAGCAACAATGTGTGTCAATACTGGAGATGAGAAGACCACAGCATAAAAATCCAACGATTTATTGTAGAACCAATTTCAAAGTGATAGCAAAACAGATAACACCAGTAAGCGCTTTCACATCAAATAGATGCTTCATCAGACTTTATTCACATTACACATCACTTCCTGTTTAAATACATTCTCTAACCAACATATTGATGGAATAATTAAATAATTAAATAATCAATTACCATATTAAAGACAAACACTTATTTAAATATTAGCTACAAAGCTAAAATACTATAAAATAAGATAAAATTACTTAAACCTCTTAGCAGCCAATAATGGTTTTATTGAAGCCCTTTCATTGAGTCCAGGTAGTTTATTGGCTTGCACCTTAACTATCCAATATAATTCATTCTGTTCAGTAATATTTTTCTTATTTCCTAACCTTAAAATATGACCTATACAACGTGGGGATGACGAACAGGTCCCTTTGTGACAGAGTTAGACAGTACCTTTCGGCTATTCGCAATGGAGATATCGAAAGAAGTGCGCTAGCCAAGCACATAATGTCAAATAAAATAAAACACACACATTCCAATTCATGGTTATACGTCGAAGTTTATCCATAGTGGCTGCATTTGTTGCTTTTCTTATTTGTCTGGTCATATATTTTGTGCTAGCCCTGTGGGACATGGCTGAAGGAAGAACAAATGAGCCTGTTAATATGCTTCAAGCTGAGGTAAACTACTACCACTAACTTGGATAGACTGTTGCAACGTGATACCAATTTGTTATTACTATATGAACCTTCCAAAGATTTATTGGTTGATGGACATTACAATTATGATGAGAAGCTTTTTGTTAGAAAATTACATGAGTTAGAGAATGACATAAATAAATACAAGCACTTACAATGGCAACGGTTTCACTTTGAAGCTTGCCTATTACATTGCATGGTTCCAAGGGGAATGAGAGCCCTAACCATGCCTACGTCAGATGAAAGTTATCCTGAACTGTTAAAGCATTGGCAAAAAATCAACTTAGAAACGAGCTTCAACTTTATGGAATTGTTAATTGATTGCCATAAACCTACCGAAGATACACTGTTACAAGGTATACAACTGAAGCAGCAACAGTTGCATGATTTTGTTCCTGCAGCAGTATTTGATAAAGCTATAAGCAGGTTGTGTGCAAGTGTTAACTTTTTTGAACAACAATTGATTGGCCAAAAAAAGAAGAAAATTGATAGAGACCTTAAAGATTTCCGTTCCGGGAATGTATTCACTTGGCCTAGACATTATGAGGATAATAATGACTTTAAAGTGCATGCATTAAATAACAGGGAATCATCCAAAACTGATATAAATTCATCTAGTTCCCGGGCAACAGAGGAACCAATGAATGCTTCGGTGAGTGATGTTAATGTGGATGATGCAGTTAACCATCCCATTGATGGTTCTGTTTCTAATAATTCTGACAACTTTATGGTGACTCCAGCAGCATTAAAAGAGACACAGATTAAACAGCCTGCTGTAAGAAGGAAGGAGTTGAAATCAACTATTGTGCAACATTCAGCTAATTCGTTGTCTCCCCCTTTACCCATTCGTCAATTGGATTGGCCCAGGAGAGGACGATCAGCGAGTCGAGGAAGGAAGCGAAGGCTGCACTCTCAAGAATGAGCTCCAAGTCGGACAATAAATGGATGTGGGAGCAGAAGCAAACTTAAATACTTTAGTATTTAATTTATCTAAACGCTCACTAACACAATGTGAGGAAGCTTTGCTCCAACGTGGATTAACTTTTATACCAGCTACTAATACACAATATGTAGACAGTATTTTGGACATACAGGGTTTTGCTCGAAATGTGATGTTAAAAACTATGTATGAGTCAGAGGGCTCTGTAAACATGTTTAGAAAACCTAGCACGTTCGTACCAGAGTTGAATGCGACTTTAGAAATGTTTTGCAATGTATGTGAAACCGACATAAAATCTATGTTCATGAAGGGTGAAAAAAGTATGAAAGGTAAATTTTATAATCTAACAGTGATTGAGTATAAGGCTTTACACACACTGCAGAAAGAAGATTCCATATGTATTCGGCCAGCTGACAAGGGAGGGGGGATTGTGATATTAGATGCAGCATATTAGGTGAATGAAATGACTAAAATGCTGAATGATACACAGGTATATAGAAATTTAACGCTGCAAGACATCGATTTGATATGTAGTATGCTAAATGATTGTTTTATGAGTCATATTATATCCAAATCATTGTTGGATTATTTATTAGTACTTCATCCAGTTATACCATTGATCCAAGGCCAACTGGTTACACAGGATTTGAGTAACCCACCACTTAGACCCATAGTATCTGGTCGAGGATGGGTTACTCATCCATTGTCGGTTTATGTTGAGAGATTTCTTAGACCTGTTATGGACAAGTCTCAATATGTATTGAGAGACACCAAACAGTTATTATGTGATTTATCTTTAATTACCTCAGGCAATCAATATATATTGAAGGAAAGTTGGCTAGTGACTCGAGATATAAGCTCTTTATTTACAGTTATACCTCATGCCAATGGCATAGAAGTGGTAAAGTTATATCAAGGTAACAACAGTACTTATGATGTAGTAGAAATAGATTTAATATGTTTGTTGCTTGAAATAATTTTGGAAAATAACGCAATGCTATTTAATGGGAAATACTATTTGCAACAAGTGGGTGTTGCCATGGGCACACCCTGTGCAAATAGTTTTGCGAATATAGTGCTAGCATAATGGGAAGAAAGTGCAGTTTTAATGAATAATATCTACAATGCATATTTTTTTTGTATAAACGTTTCGTAGATGATCTTTTTCTAATTTGGACTGGGTCTTATGAACATCTGCTGAAGTTCATTACTTATTTGAATGACAATACTAATTTTCTAAAATTTACATTCAAAGCTTCTAAAGTAATGATAGATTTTCTTGATGTTGGTATTATGAAAGATCAGGATGGTTTTCTCTCTACCACCAAAATCTTGTCGTAGGAATAACATTCTATCTCGAGACAGTATGCATCCATCTTATGTTTATAAAAACATAATCAAGGGGCAAGGAATGCGTATATCTAGATTGAACACTGATGATGCAATATTTCATATGAATTTAGATACTTTTAGAGATGAATTGGTTGAGCGTAAATATACATTGAAAGAAATTGATTTAAATCTTAAACATGTTGAAAATTTAAGGGATACAGTAGCTAAACCATATATGAATAATGCTATGTCGGAAATTAGAGTCTCACAAAACAGTATAAAATGTAATTACAATGCAAACAGAACTTCATTGAGTTTGCAGTATTCTAGTAATAATGATATGGTCAGAGATATTGTGAAACGGAATTGGTTCATCTTCAAATCTGATGCACAAATAAAAGAGATAGTGGGTGATGAACCCTGTTTTAGGTATAAGAACAAAAAGAATTTAAAGAAATTACTGTGCAATTCAAATAAACAGTCACCTGTGGGGAAAGAAATATCTAAACCCTACCTAAGACCATGTGGGAAGTGTAATATATGTAAGGTATTAAGTCCATATAATGTTTTTATACATCCTACAACCAATGTTAGATATGAGTTTAGAGTAAATGCTACATGTGCTACTAATGATCTGATATACTTGGCAGTATGTAATGACTGTCATTCATATTATGTGGGGATGACGAACAGGTCCCTTTGTGACAGAGTTAGAGAGCACCTTTCGGCTATTCGCAATGGAGATATTGAAAGAAGTGCGCTAACCAAGCACATAATGTCAAATAAAACACACACATTCCAATTAATGGTTATACATTGTATAGGTCATAGTTTAAGGTTAGGAGATAAGAAAAATATTACTGAACAATTATACTGGATAGTTAAGTTGCAAGCCAATAAACTACCTGGGCTCAATGAAAGGGCTTCAATAAAACCATTATTGACTGCTAAGAGGTTTAAGTAATTTTATCTTATTTTATAGTATTTTAGCTTTGTAGCTAATATTTAAATAAGTGTTTGTCTTTAATATGGTAATTGATTATTTAATTATTTAATTATTCCATCAATATGTTGGTTAGAGAATGTATTTAAACAGGAAGTGATGTGTAATGTGAATGAAGTCTGATGAAGCATCTATATGATGTAAAAGCGCTTACTGGTATTATCTGTTTTACTATCACTTTGAAATTAGTTCTACAATAAATCGTTGGATCTTTATGCTGTGGTCTTCTCATCTCCAGTATTGACACACATTGTTGCTTTTTCAGTTTGCTTTGGAGAAGGTGAAGTTTATCCATAGTGGCTGCATTTGTTGCTTTTCTGATTCTCAAAAGTGCCAGTATTCATGGGCAAGAAATTTATGTCATATTCCTACCAACCTGATGTCTCAACCATCCATTGGGCCAGCCTTAGTAACTATGTGGCCTAGTTTGACCCCTGTCACCCACTACCATTCCCACCACTAAAACCCCTTCTTCCAACTTTCCATTACCCACCAACCTCCTAGGTACCAGGAATATATGCTATTATTGTGTATTTAAAAAATAGCTTTATTTATTAGTTTTTATCTTGCCAACAAATGTGTTAAAACAGAAGTAGCCTAGGAACATATATTGCTAAGTTATGAGATACATTAGTGAGAAGTACTGCAGACAACACCATATAGACCATAACCTGATAAAAATTTCTGAATCATCACAGTCCCCTGCATACCTCTCAACCTCTGAACATTAAAAATCATAGCACAGGCCATTAAAAATCAAAGTAAAGTGCCCCAAAGAGGAGGACTTTTTTGTTATTCATATAAAAGGTTTAAGATACTAGGTTCTGCACTGTTAGCATTAACAAATCTTTGTACAGGCTTACTTCACTTATTTAATAATGTTTATTCCCTTGTACAGGTAGATCATTCTGGTGAAAATTTGAAGGGAAAATCAGCAAAACGGAGTAACAAGGTAAACTCTAAGGCTAAAACCCTCAGCGCTATTCCGAAATCAGTGAAGTTGAGAGATACAGTCCCCAGCTCTTGTCTCTCATACCCAGTGTCCTTGCATGCCAGGAAGTGTGGGTCAAATAGGCCAGTGGAGATTGACTTTGCAGTCTCTCCACAATCATCAAGCCTATGAGAGAGTAAAAAGTTTCTAAACTCCATTATAAATTCTAATCTCATATTTACAGTGGATATAGAAAGTTTACACACCCCTGTTAAAATGCCAGGTTTTTGTGATATAAAAAATGAGACCACAATAAATCATTTCAAAACTTTTCTCACCTTTAATGTGACCTATAACCTGAACAATTCAACTGAAAAACAAGCAAATCTGTTAGGGGGAAAAAATATAAAAAATAAAAATACCATAAGCTGGTTACATAAGTGTGCACACCCTTAAACTAATACTTTGCTGAAGCACCTTTTGAATTAATTACAGCATTCAGTATTTAAATCAAAAGTTGCTTCAACAAAGTATTAGTTTAAGGGTGTGCACACTTATGCAGCCAGCTTATTGTACTTTTTTTTTTGTTTTTTATATTTTTTCCCTAACAGATTTGTTTGTTTTTCAGTTGAATTGTACAGGTTATAGGTCACATTAAAGGTGGGAAAAGTTTTGAAATTATTTATTGTGGTCTCATTGTTTTATATCACAAAAACCTGGCATTTTAACAGGGGTGTGTAAACTTTTTATATCTCCTGTATCCATTTTTTTTTTCTTTCATGGGCTTTCAATCATATGAGAGGAGGCGCATGGAGGAGTTAGCTATAGAATTTAGGGTAGCCAGCTGAGCGTTCATCTTATCCTGAAAACCCGCAGCTGTAGGATCCTTTAACATCTCACTCGCTTCCTTGATCAAGTCTCTTTAAAGACGAGTGAAATGACAGAGGTAGTTCAGCGAACGCATAGCAAAGGTCGCTGACGAAAACATCCGCTTCCCGTACCTGTCCATAGACCTAGATTCCTTGTTAGGAGGATGGACAGGCACCGAAGGATCAGCTAGCTCCTTCTTAGTGGTGGCAGCTACCACCATAGCATCCACAGAAACTCCCTTAGTCAGAAATTGCTTATCTGCTGGTGCTGTGATAAACTTTGAAGGTCTCCTGGGGGTGGGGTCCACAGAGTCAGGAGCCGTCCAAGCCTTTTTAGCTACCACCTGCATGAGGGGGTCAAAGGGGGGGACACCCAGGAGGTGGAAGGGCGAGAGCCAAACGCCTCAAGATACACAGATTCATCCTCCGAAGGGTTAAGGGCTGGCCAATTTCCCCTCTGTTTCAGGATCTCTAGAATGTCTGCAAAGGAGACATCTTCAGAAGGGGAACGGGGGGAACCCTCGGAATCCTCTAAATCCGTGTCAGAGGTGACAGACACAGGTGAGTCTATGTGCTTCCTCTTGCACTTTCTCTTCCTAGGGGGCTCCCCTGCCAATTCAGGAGAGGCCTCGGAAGAGGATGAGATCCCCACAGGGGATTCTTGAGGAGCTGGCTCTCTGCGGTCTGGGATGAGGGAGTGAGCAGACATAACCTGAGGCACCGAAGAGGGAGGGACGGACGGAGCCGACTGTGGAGTTGAACCGGGTTCCAACACACTCTGCATGACCTCGAAGGCACCCCTGTCAGGCAGAGCCAAAGGTCCCCACTCCGAAAAGCTGAAAACCTCCCTCGGCACTGACAGCGATGGCTCCGAGGCCGATGTCGGAGCCGAACTCACCAGCGCCGAAGCGCCGAGGGAGAGCGGGGTCGGACAAGGGTCCGATGCCACTCACCCCCTCGGAGCCGACGAGGGAAGTCTGGCGCCGAGATTCTTCCAAGGAAGAAATCGGAGCCGACGACGGAACTGAAGACAATTGTATCGGTTCCGACGCTACCACAGTCTCGGTTCCGAAACGCCCCGGCTCCGAGCTCAAAGGAGTCGGAGGAGGAACATTTTGAGGGATAGGGTTAAGCATCGACTGATGAGTCGGGCTCTGAAGCATTTGGGCCAGTGCCTCGGACTTAAGAAGTCGACTCACTACCATCTGAAGGTCATGATCCGAAAGCCTCGATGATCTAGAGGAGTGAGATCTATGGCTCCGTTCAGACAGCAAGGGAGATGCTGGAGTCGAATGAACGGAGCCAAGGGACGGTGACCTGGACCTCTTTCTAGATGTCGGTTCTGATGGTCTGATCGGAGCCGACTCAGAAATTTCCAATGCCTCGGCTCCAGCCGGAGCCGAGGGAACCACAGAAGTAGCAGTTCGAGTCTCATCAGCTCCAGCCAGAGCCGATGTCGTAGTAGGCTTCGAAGCCTTAGGCGTCGACTCAGTAGCTGGAGTCGAGGACCTAGGAGCCTTAGAGGGTTTACCCGAAGTAGCAGTAGGGGGACCCTCAGGCTTAAGCAAGCCCCTTAAGATGAGCTTGTTCTTTCTTTCCTGCAGGACTCTAGGGCTAAAGCCATGGCATACAGCACAAGAGTCCTGCAGGTGTAAAGGTCCCAGGCAGTACACACAAGAAGTGTGACCGTCTGTCAGAGACATTTTCTGACAGCACGAGTCACACTTCTTGAAGCCTGAGACCTTCGAATCCTTGGACATATCAAGGAACAAGTGTAACCACACACAAACACAAACACACCGCTTACACTATAAACCAAAAAACAGAAACTTAAACTAAGTAATTAGATGTTTACTGTTATAAGTCCCTACAGAAAACACACACACTCCAAGAGAATGGGAGGGCCCGAAGGCCTAAGGGAAGAACTATAAGTTCTTAAGGTAAAAAAATTAAAGAAAACTAGATTAAAGGGATCAAAGACCTTTAAGGTAAGGGGAAACTGTATGGAAAACTAACTTAAAGGGTTTCTAATCAACTTTTTAAACTATTTCCTACACTAACCTGAAGCCGGTGAAGCAACACGTCTCGATAGCTGTAGCGGCAAACGAGATCTGAGGTAATACTGCCTAGCATTGTGGGATATAAGGGGAGCCTCGAGCCGGTGGAACCAACTCTCGAGCTTTTAGAGTGGCCGAGTCGGAGCCGAGGTCAGCTCCGGACCCATCCAGCAAGAATGAAGGCGAGATAGACAACTTAACATCTGTAAATAAAGAGCTTATATCTAGAGTCACTAGCCAACTTTCCTTCAATATATATTGATTGCCTGATGTAATTAAAGATAAATCACATAATAACTGTTTGGTGTCTCTGAATACATGTTGAGACTTGTCCATAACAGGTCTAAGAAATCTCTCAACATAAACCGACAATGGATGAGTAACCCATCCTCGACCAGATACTATGGGTCTAAGTGGTGGGTTACTCAAATCCTTGTGTAACTTTGGTTGGCCTTGGATCAATGGTATAACTGGATGAAGTACTAATAAATAATCCAACAATGATTTGGATATAATATGACTCATAAAACAATCATTTAGCATATTAAAAGCATGACTACATATCAAATCGATGTCTAGCAGCGTTAAATTTCTATATACCTGTTTATCATTCAGCATTTTAGTCATTTCATTCACATATTATGCTGCATCTAATATCACAATCCCCCCTCCCTTGTCAGCTGGCCAAATACATATGGAATCATCTTTCTGCAGTGTGTGTAAAGCCTTATACTCACTCACTGTTAGATTATAAAATTTACCTTTCATACATTTTTCACCCTTCATGAACATAGATTTTATGTCGGTTTCACATACATTGCAAAACGTTTCTAAAGTCGCATTCAACTCTGGTACGAACGTGCTAAGTTTTTTAAACATGTTTACAGAGCCCTCTGACGCATACATAGTTTTTAACATCACATTGCGAGCAAAACCCTTTATGTCCAAAATAGTGTCTACATATTGTGTATTAGTAGCTGGTATAAAAGTTAATCCACGTTGGAGCAAAGCTTCCTCACATTATGTTAGTGAGCGTTTAGATAAATTAAATACTAACGTATTTAAGTTTCCTTCTGCTCCCACATCCGCTTTATTGTCCGACTCAGAGCTCATTCTTGCGAGGGCAGCCATCACTTCCTTCCTCGACTTGCTGATCGGCCTCTCCTGGGCCAATCAAATTGACAAATGGGTAAAGGGGGAGACAACGAATTAGCTGAATGTTGCACAATAGTTGATTTCAACTCCTTCCTTCTTACAGCAGACTCTTTAATCTGTGTCTCTTTTAATACTGCTGGAGACACCATAAAGTTGTCAGAATTATTAGAAACAGAACCATTAATGGGATGGTTAACTGCATCATCCACATTAACACCACTCACCAAAGCATTCATTGGTTCTTCTGTTGCCCGGGAACTAGATGAATTTATATCAGTTTTGGATGATTCCCTGTTGTTTAATGCATACACTTTAGAGTCATTATTATCCTCATAGCATCTAGGCCAAGTGAATACATTCCCAGCACGGAAATCTTTAAGGTCTCTATCAATTTTCTTCTTTTTTTGGCCAATCAATTGTTGTTCAAAAAAGTTAACACTTTCACACAACCTGCTTATAGCTTTATCAAATACTGCTGCAGGAACAAAATCACGCAACTGTTGCTGCTTCAGTTGTATACCTTGTAACAATGTATCTTCGGTAGGTTTATGGAAATCAATTAATAATTCCATATATTTGAAGCTCGTTTCTTAGTTGATTTTTTTGCCAACGCTTTAACAGTTCAGGATAACTTTCACCTGACATAGGCAGGGTTAGGATTCTCAGTCCCCTTGGAACCATGCGATGTAATAGGCAAGCTTCAAAGTGAAGCCATTGCCATTGTTAGCACTTGTATTTATTTATGTCATTCTCTAACTCATGTAATTTTCTAACAAAAAACTTCTCATCATAATTGTAATGTTTATTTATTTTATTTTATTTTACATTTGTTGACCGGGCTAGTCTGGCTGGATAACAAGTCCATTTTCAGCAGAGGCCCGAGGAGAAAAGCTCCACTATCTACTAATACATTACATACAACTAGGTCACTTAAGAAATACAGCTTATAGGGAATATAACATTGCAAGAGAGAATTCAACAGTAATAAAAACTAATTTTCCTGAGGAAAGAAATGTACTGTTTGTTAATTCCAACAAATTTTGCAGAAAAGTATATAATACATAAAGTTCTAATAGTAGTAGAATCAGAAACAGGAGTTGGAGTAGAGAGGAAAGGAGTGGAGGAGTAACAGTTTAAGAAATAGGGTAAGTTAGTCAGGTGTACTGCAGGAGCAGAGCCAGTGGTTTTGGAAGTACAGTTTAATTTTCTGTTTGAAAAGAGGCAAAGATGTAGTTAGAGTTATATCACTAGGTAGAAGATTCCAATTTCTACCTACTGTATTTGTGAAGAGACAGTCACCAGCAGGGTTGTTAGACTTAATTGATTTGGCCATCAGTTTGTGAGAAGAGTGCAGAGAGTTGAGATTGTTATAAGGGATTATCAGTTGAGAGAGAATAGGGGTGTTGTCAGGTTGGTATAGTATACTATGGGCAATAGAGAGTTGAGGGATTTGCAGGTAGTTTTGGAATTCAAGCCAGCCTAAAAGTTTTAAGTTAAGACAATGATGGGTTCTGAAGGGGTTACCAGTTGCGAAGCGAGCTATATTGTTGTAGCAGGTTGCTAATTTAGTTAGATTGCATTTCTTAAGGTTGGTATAAATAGGGGAGGCATATAGTAGAGTGGCTAAGAGATGGGATTGAGCTATCTTGTTTCTAGTTGCTGGGGTTAGAAAGGGTTTAATTCGATAAAGGGATCCTATTTTTCTGTTAACTAATTTTATGGTGTTGTTAATGTGTTGATCGAAGGAGATATTATTGTCTATGGTTATTCCTAGCAGTTTTGTTGTGGAATCGGGAGAGATGATGGTGTTAGTGTTTGAGGTGATGGAGAAGTTTAAAGGGGGGGTCCGAGTTGTGGGGGTAAAAAGGAGAAGTTTAGTTTTTTTTGGCATTAAGTAGGAGGAATCGTTTAGAGAACCATGTTTCAACTGTATTAAATACATTTTGGGTGAGTGAGATCAGTTCTGTAGGGGATGGAGCAGAACAAATAAGGGTTGAATCGTCTGCATATTGAATGCAGGTTGCTTGTGGGATAGCAGAATGAAGATCATTGATGAAGAGGGAGAAGAGAAGAGGGCCAAGAATGGAGCCCTGAGGAACTCCGATGGAAATTGGCAAAAGAGTAGAGATTTGGTTTTCCCATATGACTGCTTGTTGTCTGTTGTTAAGATATGATGTAAACCATTTAATAGCTAGGTTATCAAATGAAAGAGATTGAAAAATGTTAGGTAAGAGAGAGTGGTTGACCATGTCAAATGCTTTTGAGAGATCAATGAAGAGAGTCCATGATTTATTAATGTCCATCAACCAATAAATCTTCGGAAGGTTCATATAGTAATAACAAATTGTTATCATGTTGCAACAGTCTATCCAAGTTAGTGGTAGTAGTTACTTCAACTTGAAGCATATTAACAGGCTCATTCGTTCTTCCTTCAGCCATGTCCCACAAGGCTAGCACAAAATATACGACCAGACAAATAAGTAAAGCAACAAATGCAGCCACTATGGATAAACTTCACCTTCTCCAAAGCAAACTGAAGCAGCAACAATGTGTGTCAATACTGGAGATGAGAAGACCACAGCATAAAAATCCAACGATTTATTGTAGAACCAATTTCAAAGTGATAGCAAAACAGATAACACCAGTAAGCGCTTTCACATCAAATAGATGCTTCATCAGACTTTATTCACATTACACATCACTTCCTGTTTAAATACATTCTCTAACCAACATATTGATGGAATAATTAAATAATTAAATAATCAATTACCATATTAAAGACAAACACTTATTTAAATATTAGCTACAAAGCTAAAATACTATAAAATAAGATAAAATTACTTAAACCTCTTAGCAGCCAATAATGGTTTTATTGAAGCCCTTTCATTGAGTCCAGGTAGTTTATTGGCTTGCACCTTAACTATCCAATATAATTCATTCTGTTCAGTAATATTTTTCTTATTTCCTAACCTTAAAATATGACCTATACAACATGGGGATGACGAACAGGTCCCTTTGTGACAGAGTTAGACAGTACCTTTTGGCTATTCGCAATGGAGATATCGAAAGAAGTGCGCTAGCCAAGCACATAATGTCAAATAAAATAAAACACACACATTCCAATTCATGGTTATATGTCGAAGTTTATCCATAGTGGCTGCATTTGTTGCTTTTCTTATTTGTCTGGTCATATATTTTGTGCTAGCCCTGTGGGACATGGCTGAAGGAAGAACAAATGAGCCTGTTAATATGCTTCAAGCTGAGGTAAACTACTACCACTAACTTGGATAGACTGTTGCAACGTGATACCAATTTGTTATTACTATATGAACCTTCCGAAGATTTATTGGATGATGGACATTACAATTATGATGAGAAGCTTTTTGTTAGAAAATTACATGAGTTAGAGAATGACATAAATAAATACAAGCACTTACAATGGCAACGGCTTCACTTTGAAGCTTGCCTATTACATTGCATGGTTCCGAGGGGAATGAGAGCCCTAACCATGCCTACGTCAGGTGAAAGTTATCCTGAACTGTTAAAGCATTGGCAAAAAATCAACTTAGAAACGAGCTTCAACTATATGGAATTATTAATTGATTGCCATAAACCTACCGAAGATACACTGTTACAAGGTATACAACTGAAGCAGCAACAGTTGCATGATTTTGTTCCTGCAGCAGTATTTGATAAAGCTATAAGCAGGCTGTGTGCAAGTGTTAACTTTTTTGAACAACAATTGATTGGCCAAAAAAAGAAGAAAATTGATAGAGACCTTAAAGATTTCCGTTCCGGGAATGTATTCACTTGGCCTAGACATTATGAGGATAATAATGACTTTAAAGTGTATGCATTAAATAACAGGGAATCGTCCAAAACTGATATAAATTCATCTAGTTCCCGGGCAACAGAGGAACCAATGAATGCTTCGGTGAGTGGTGTTAATGTGGATGATGCAGTTAACCATCCCATTGATGGTTCTGTTTCTAATAATTCTGACAACTTTATGGTGACTCCAGCAGCATTAAAAGAGACACAGATTAAACAGCCTGCTGTAAGAAGGAAGGAATTGAAATCAACTATTGTGCAACATTCAGCTAATTCGTTGTCTCCCCCTTTACCCATTCGTCAATTGGATTGGCCCAGGAGAGGACGATCAGCGAGTCGAGGAAGGAAGCGAAGGCTGCACTCTCAAGAATGAGCTCCAAGTCGGACAATAAACGGATGTGGGAGCAGAAGCAAACTTAAATACTTTAGTATTTCATTTATCTAAACGCTCACTAACACAATGTGAGGAAGCTTTGCTCCAACGTGGATTAACTTTTATACCAGCTACTAATACACAATATGTAGACAGTATTTTGGACATACAGGGTTTTGCTCGAAATGTGATGTTAAAAACTATGTATGAGTCAGAGGGCTCTGTAAACATGTTTAGAAAACCTAGCACGTTCGTACCAGAGTTGAATGCGACTTTAGAAACGTTTTGCAATGTATGTGAAACCGACATAAAATCTATGTTCATGAAGGGTGAAAAAAGTATGAAAGGTAAATTTTATAATCTAACAGTGATTGAGTATAAGGCTTTACACACACTGCAGAAAGATGATTCCATATGTATTCGGCCAGCTGACAAGGGAGGGGGGATTGTGATATTAGATGCAGCATATTAGGTGAATGAAATGACTAAAATGCTGTATGATACACAGGTATATAGAAATTTAACGCTGCTAGACATCGATTTGATATGTAGTATGCTAAATGATTGTTTTATGAGTCATATTATATCCAAATCATTGTTGGATTATTTATTAGTACTTCATCCAGTTATACCATTGATCCAAGGCCAACCGAAGTTACACAAGGATTTGAGTAACCCACCACTTAGACCCATAGTATCTGGTCGAAGATGGGTTACTCATCCATTGTCGGTTTATGTTGAGAGATTTCTTAGACCTGTTATGGACAAGTCTCAATATGTATTGAGAGACACCAAACAGTTATTATGTGATTTATCTTTAATTACCTCAGGCAATCAATATATATTGAAGGAAAGTTGGCTAGTGACTCGAGATATAAGCTCTTTATTTACAGTTATACCTCATGCCAATGGCATAGAAGTGGTAAAGTTATATCAAGGTAACAACAGTACTTATGATGTAGTACAAATAGATTTAATATGTTTGTTGCTTGAAATAATTTTGGAAAATAACGCAATGCTATTTAATGGGAAATACTATTTGCAACAAGTGGGTGTTGCCATGGGCACACCCTGTGCAAATAGTTTTGCGAATATAGTGCTAGCATAATGGGAAGAAAGTGCAGTTTTAATGAATAATATCTACAATGCATATTTTTTTTGTATAAACGTTTCGTAGATGATCTTTTTCTAATTTGGACTGGGTCTTATGAACATCTGCTAAAGTTCATTACTTATTTGAATGACAATACTAATTTTCTAAAATTTACATTCAAAGCTTCTAAAGTAATGATAGATTTTCTTGATGTTGGTATTATGAAAGATCAGGATGGTTTTCTCTCTACCACCAAAATCTTGTCGTAGGAATAACATTCTATCTCGAGACAGTATGCATCCATCTTACGTTTATAAAAACATAATCAAGGGGCAAGGAATGCGTATATCTAGATTGAACACTGATGATGCAATATTTCATATGAATTTAGATACTTTTAGAGATGAATTGGTTGAGCGTAAATATACATTGAAAGAAATTGATTTAAATCTTAAACATGTTGAAAATTTAAGGGATACAGTAGCTAAACCATATATGAATAATGCTATGTCGGAAATTAGAGTCTCACAAAACAGTATAAAATGTAATTACAATGCAAACAGAACTTCATTGAGTTTGCAGTATTCTAGTAATAATGATATGGTCAGAGATATTGTGAAACGGAATTGGTTCATCTTCAAATCTGATGCACAAATAAAAGAGATAGTGGGTGATGAACCCTGTTTTAGGTATAAGAACAAAAAGAATTTAAAGAAATTACTGTGCAATTCAAATAAACAGTCACCTGTGGGGAAAGAAATATCTAAACCCTACCTAAGACCATGTGGGAAGTGTAATATATGTAAGGTATTAAGTCCATATAATGTTTTTATACATCCTACAACCAATGTTAGATATGAGTTTAGAGTAAATGCTACATGTGCTCCTAATGATCTGATATACTTGGCAGTATGTAATGACTGTCATTCATATTATGTGGGGATGACGAACAGGTCCCTTTGTGACAGAGTTAGAGAGCACCTTTCGGCTATTCGCAATGGAGATATTGAAAGAAGTGCGCTAACCAAGCACATAATGTCAAATAAAACACACACATTCCAATTAATGGTTATACATTGTATAGGTCATAGTTTAAGGTTAGGAGATAAGAAAAATATTACTGAACAATTATACTGGATAGTTAAGTTGCAAGCCAATAAACTACCTGGGCTCAATGAAAGGGCTTCAATAAAACCATTATTGACTGCTAAGAGGTTTAAGTAATTTTATCTTATTTTATAGTATTTTAGCTTTGTAGCTAATATTTAAATAAGTGTTTGTCTTTAATATGGTAATTGATTATTTAATTATTTAATTATCCCATCAATATGTTGGTTAGAGAATGTATTTAAACAGGAAGTGATGTGTAATGTGAATGAAGTCTGATGAAGCATCTATATGATGTAAAAGCGCTTACTGGTATTATCTGTTTTACTATCACTTTGAAATTAGTTCTACAATAAATCGTTGGATCTTTATGCTGTGGTCTTCTCATCTCCAGTATTGACACACATTGTTGCTTCTTCAGTTTGCTTTGGAGAAGGTGAAGTTTATCCATAGTGGCTGCATTTGTTGCTTTTCTGATTCTCAAAAGTGCCAGTATTCATGGGCAAGAAATTTATGTCATATTCCTACCAACCTGATGTCTCAACCATCCATTGGGCCAGCCTTAGTAACTATGTGGCCTAGTTTGACCCCTGTCACCCACTACCATTCCCACCACTAAAACCCCTTCTTCCAACTTTCCATTACTCACCAACCTCCTAGGTACCAGGAATATATGCTATTATTGTGTATTTAAAAAATAGCTTTATTTATTAGTTTTTATCTTGCCAACAAATGTGTTAAAACAGAAGTAGCCTAGGAACATATATTGCTAAGTTATGAGATACATTAGTGAGAAGTACTGCAGACAACACCATATAGACCATAACCTGATAAAAATTTCTGAATCATCACAGTCCCCTGCATACCTCTCAACCTCTGAACATTAAAAATCATAGCACAGGCCATTAAAAATCAAAGTAAAGTGCCCCAAAGAGGAGGACTTTTTTGTTATTCATATAAAAGGTTTAAGATACTAGGTTCTGCACTGTTAGCATTAACAAATCTTTGTACAGGCTTACTTCACTTATTTAATAATGTTTATTCCCTTGTACAGGTAGATCATTCTGGTGAAAATCTGAAGGGAAAATCAGCAAAACTTGGAGTAACAAGGTAAACTCTAAGGCTAAAACCCTCAGCGCTATTCCTAAATCAGTGAAGTTGAGAGATACAGTTCCCAGCTCTTGTCTCTCATACCCAGTGTCCTTGCATGCCAGGAAGTGTGGGTCAAATAGGCCAGTAGAGATTGACTTTGCAGTCTCTCCATAATCATCAAGCCTATGACAGAGTAAAAAGTTTCTAAACTCCATTATACATTCTAATCTCATATTTACAGTGGATATAGAAAGTTTACACACCCCTGTTAAAATGCCAGGTTTTTGTGATATAAAAAAATGAGACCACAATAAATCATTTCAAAACTTTTCTCATCTTTAATGTGACCTATAACCTGAACAATTCAACTGAAAAACAAGCAAATCTGTTAGGGGTAAAAAATATAAAAAATAAAAATACCATAAGCTGGTTACATAAGTGTGCACACCCTTAAACTAATACTTTGTTGAAGCACCTTTTGAATTAATTACAGCATTCAGTATTTAAATCAAAAGTTGCTTCAACAAAGTATTAGTTTAAGGGTGTGCACACTTATGCAGCCAGCTTATTGTACTTTTTTTTTGTTTTTTATATTTTTTCCCTAACAGATTTGTTTGTTTTTCAGTTGAATTGTACAGGTTATAGGTCACATTAAAGGTGGGAAAAGTTTTGAAATTATTTATTGTGGTCTCATTGTTTTATATCACAAAAACCTGGCATTTTAACAGGGGTGTGTAAACTTTTTATATCTCCTGTATCCATTTTTTTTTTCTTTCATGGGCTTTCAATCATCTCCAGCACCTATTCTGAACTGCTAGAGTCCCTTGACCAATTAATTCATCAGTGTGTTTCCACAATGAAAATCTCAGGCCTCTCCTTAGAAACAGTATTGTTCCCACACCACCTCATTTACAACTATTTCTGAAAGTTTACTTTTATTTATGGAATTATTTTCTAAAGTGAGTAAATGGACTAAAGCTTGCAGACCATTTACAGACATTGCCCAGACCACAAGGGCAACAGTAAAGATTATATGCACAGATAATGTAGTGTAACCACTAAGCAGCATGTTTTTGGCAGGTGGGAAGAAATCATAATGCCTTAAGGAAACTCACGTAGATGAAGGGAGAAGATGCAATACCCACGCAGTTTGTTCAGCTTTGTACAATACACTCCCCTAAAAGTCTTCCACTGGTGAATCCATTTTCTCACTTTAAATTTCCACTTCCCATATCCTCCTATTTGGTATGTAACTCTGAAATTGGTATCCCTGAAGTACATTTATAACTCACACTGCTTCTCTTCCTATTTTTCCTGTTTCAGACACATGGGATCATTTTTATACTTTTACGTCCTGCCATTCAACAGCACACACCCCATACTTCACTTATTTGAGATTATTTTGCTTCTATCTGTAATGCACCAAATGTTTCTCTGCCATAACACTGAAATGGTAACATTCTGTTACAAGTCTTGGTGATCATATGTTACTACATATCATGATATTTGCTTACTAGTATTTGCTTTTATATGGACTAGGGCTATTCCATTGTTATTTATTTTTAATAACTATATTTTTAACAGTTAATCATATACCACATCAGCAAGACAAGCAAAAGAAAATACAGAACAACTGTCAGTCTTCACAATAAACTTAGTATTATCTTCTGAGGCACTAATAGCCATGATAAACAAAATGAGATGGTTAAGCCAACCTCGTTTCTGGACTGAAGATCCTGATGAGCACTAAGCAACTGTAACTGACTACTGGGAGCATAAGAAACTAACACTATGATTCATACAAATGGTGTGAAACTGCAATATGAATCTTAGTAGACTAGCCACTACTATAGTGCATGACCCACTACAGAGACTTGTAGCTACTGTGAAAGGAAAACTACAAGTGGAAAAATGCCTTATACTTTGCTGCAGTGTCTCTCAGCCAAGTGTTGTAGGTTGCATAAGCCATTAATGACCCTGTCAGTGTGGGGCTCCCTGTTGGACCGCAGCCCTACTGGACCAAAACAGGTTCATCTCTGCGTATAGATAGGAAGGGGGCACATTTTCAGCTGCTGTCACTCATAACCATTAAGCAACGATTTTGGAGGTGCATTCTTATCACAAAAGTAAGTTTTGGATAGCCATATACTGTAAACATTAGTTTTTTATTTATTTATTTATTTCCAGTTTGATTACTGGTGAGGTCCACTGGGCCCCGAGGACCCGTTTTCAGTGGAGACCCGGGGAGAAAAGCTCCAAAAATACAAATTACAAAAACATGAAAAATATAAGTGATACATTGAGAAGACCAGTTTGTACAATAGGAACATTCATTATTACAAATAGTCAAATACAATTTCACTAAGGTTTTTCTAAAAAGGTTATACAATTATACAGCTATTCTTATAGAGTAATTTGAGAAAATGCATTATATATGCACATTGAGAAGAGAGTTAAGAAGACTTTTTGCATGCATTCGTTTTAAAGTGTGAATCTATTTATAATATATGCACAAAGGGGTTCAAGGATAAATAGCTGTAGGACATTTTGAGTGCTAGGGTACACTCTAGGTAGGATAAACTTTAGGTGGGATATCAATGTGAAGACTATTTGCATGCATTCATTTTAAAGTGTGAATCTATTTACAATATTTACAAGAAGGGGTTCAAGGATAAATAGCTGTAGGACATTTTGAGTGCTAGGGTACACTCTAGGTAGGATATCAATTTGTTCTTGGATAGTTTTTAGGTGGGGTAGAATATATGCACTGCCTCACCTTTTTACACTCTAGGTAGGATATCGGTGTGTTCTTGTATAGTTTTTAGGTAGGGTAAAGACAGGTGCATTTCCATTTGGTGGACAGATGTTTGAAAAGCTGGTTTTTGAAATTTTCAGAGTTTGCCATTGTTCTTAGAGAGGAAGGGAGAGAGTTCCAAGCCTTGCCAATAGTGAAGGAGAGGAGAAGTTAGCCAGCTGGACTTTTAGCTTTGATAGCAATCAGGTTTTGATGTTCAGATCTGAGAGTTCTGTTGGGGATGTAGGATGGAAGGATGTTAGCTAGAGCAGAACAGTTAGTTGGATGAAATATAAGTTTGTGTGCTGTGGTGAGCTGCAGATAGTTTAGGTAGTTTGGTAGTTCTAGCCAGTTTAGGGATTGAAGGGAAAGGCAATGATGGGTGGAATTTTTACTGTTCTAGGCAAATTTAGAGATTTTGTTGTAGCAGCTTTCTAGTTTGGAGGTGATAGAGGATGACAGGTTGGTTAGGAGAGGGGCTCCATATAATAAGGAGGGCAAAAGGTAGGTAGTGGCCAAAGTGTGCCTGGTGGAGTGAGAGAGAAAGCGATTGTTCCTATATAGCATGCCTAGTTTTTGGTGGGTTTTCTTAATATTTTGTTGAATACGTATGTCAAACTTAAGGAATTTGTCGACTGTAACACCGAGAAGTTTGGCAGAGGGAACCACTTCAATAGTGGAGTTGGAGTGACTAAGGACTTTGAAAGTATCTTTATCATAGGAGTAGGACTTTCTGGGGGAGAATTTTGGATTTGTTAGCGTTAAGGGCGAGATAATCTTGGTGCATCCAGTTTTCAGTGGTTGAGAAAGCAGCTTGGGTTTTGAGGAGCAGTTCAGAGATGTTTGAGGCAGAGCAGACTAAGGCTGAATTGTCTGCGTATTGAATAATTTTGGCATTGGGGATAGCAATGTGAAAGTTATTAATGAAAATATTAAATAGCATGGGTCCAAGGATGGATCCCTGTGGTAGACCTGTTGGGGTAGGTAGGAAGGAGGAGATGGAGTTTTTCCATTTGACTGCCTGAGACCTATCTGATAAGTAGCTAGAGAACCAGGATAGAGAGTTAGATGAGAGATGCACGTTTGAGAGATGAAGGAGAAGGTGTTTATGGGAAACAGTATCAAAAGCTTTAGAGAGATCAAGCAAAACAGTAGAGACCAGGTGACCTGAATCTCAGGCTTGATTGATAGTTTCTAAGAAGGAAAGTAGAGCCGTAGTAGTACTATAGCCAGAGTGGAAGCATGTTGAGTTGGTGTAAGAAGATGGTTTTGGGTTAGAAAAGGCATAAGTTGGTAGTGGATGCATTTTTCTAAGATTTTAGAGATTGGTGAGAGTAGAGCGATAGGGCAGAAATTTGTGATGTTGGTGTTCTTGCCTCCTTTGTGAAGAGCAAGAATGTAAGCTGAGCGCCAAAGTTTTGGGACGTAAGATTCGTTAATAGATCATTTGATAATGATGCTGACTGGGAGTGCTATCCCATCTGCAGCACATTTTAGGAAAGTGGAGGGAATATTGTCAGGGGCATTAGCGCAGGGTTTAAGTTTAGACAGAAGTCTTTTTATAAAGTTAGTTGAGACAGGTTTGAGCTCGAACCTAAGGGGAGGGTTATTGGGGGAATTGGAGGGAGAAGATAGGGGAACAGCTGGGTTATTGCTGGGGAAGGTCTTGGTTAGGTCAGATATTGTTTGTATGAAGAAAGAGTTAAATTCTGAGCATAGTTCTAGGTCAGATTTACTTGGATCAGGACAGGGATTATTCTTGGAGCCAGGATTAAGGAGAGAGTTTATTGAATTCCAGAATTTATTGGGGTTATTGTTATTATTACACTGGAGGTTGATGTAATAGGATTGTTTGTCCTTGGTGATTTGTTGTTTTACTTGGTTACATAGTTGCTTATATTGGAGCAAGGTATTGGGCAGTTTATTGTTTTGGAACTGCTTCCATAGTTTGTCCCTTTGATGTATAATTTGTTTAGTATGTTTAGATAACCAAGGAGCAGTATTTATTTTTACCCTTTTATTTCTAATAGGGGCAAGAGAGTTTAGCGTATCTAAGAAGACAGAGTTGAAGTAGTCTATACCAGCATCAAGAGGGAGAGTTTTAAGGTCTTGCCAGTTCATTTGTTTGAACAGGTTTGAGAAGGTTGTAGGGTTAAAGTTACTAAGATTAACGAGTTAGGATGTATTGGTGTTGGTGAGGAGAAGAGCTGGTAGTGCGATGAATAAAGGCTGGGAGGTGGTCACTAATAGTATCAGGAATTGTTCCAGAATTAGTGATTTTATTTGGATTGGAGACTTTTCAGTTCTAAACATTTCCCAGAGATGCATGTCTACAGGCAACTTGCGAACTGCTTCTTTTTACACCAGATATCATTCAGGATGGGATCCCCTATATTCTTGAAATGTCACACAATGTCACAAATAAATATGAAATAGCGGAATGTGCTTCATGTCACATACCTCTCAACTTTTTAGCGCAAGAAATCTGGACAAAGCCTAACGTCATGGGGTCATCCCAGCGACTTAACAGAAAACCAGAAATTTTATGTGGAATAGGAGGCAAAAATCTGGACATTTGAGAGGTATGTTTCATGACACCACTATCACATCGTGGGACATTTCCTCACTTACCTTTATGTGAAGTATTTTAATATTTGGTGATAACTGCACAATACAGATTATGTCACATCGTAAAGTCTACTTGCCATGTTCTAAATCACTACTTCCAAAATCAGACATTTGGGACTAAATAGAATGAAACAGATCTGATACCTAAGTTTTAGATCCACATTGCTGTAGTTTAAGAAACCTGTTTTACCTCTATTTGGGTAGTTTAACATCATTTTTTGAAGTTAAAAAACTCAGTTTACCCACAGCGGTCTACTCATCGTAATCAGCAAGCACATTGGTTGTTAACAAGTTTCCACCCTCTATGAAACGCGTCTACTGATTGGCATGTTGTTCTTCATAGAGATGGTTGCTAACAACCGTGTGCAGGGGAAGGACAACAGGCACTAAGTAAAAGCTAATTCCAGAACACCGGGGAAAGCAACAGAAGTCAAGTAAGTAAAAGTGGCATCAGATGAGAAGAAAGGGACGAGTCCTGAGAGGGTTGTTAGGTTTTTGGGTGAGATGTTTGAAATAATCTAGAGTAAATGGGTATCTTTTTCCTGATTGTTTCCTTATTTGAATCTCTGTAAAGGAAGGGAACTACCCGTCTTTCCAGTTTGACACTGTTTTAACGGGTTAAGGTCTTACTTTGTTAGCATGTATTTGTAGAGGCTGTCTGCAAGTCTGAGAAATGATTTACATATTTCCGCATTACCTGAATTGTTGCCATCAGTCTTGAATTTAATAGCCTGATAAGGCAAGCAGGTACAAAAGGTCTGTAAACAAAGCTTTGAACTCGCGTGCCAGGGTACACAGATCATAACTTGCTTATCTGTTTAAGAGGTTATCCAGTCTATATAGATGCCAAAAGTCTGGATGAAGTGATAACATCATGATTTTTCTCAGTATTAAGTCTACTGTTTATTGATTGTTCGCTCGTACAGGGATTTCTAATGCTGTGACCAATATTTATTTATTTATGTTTGTTGGCCGGGAATGTCCGGCTGGGGAAAAATCGGAATGTTTATTGCGTGTTTGCTCGTGTAGTTACCAATATTTATTTTGTTGACCGGGAATGTCCACCTGTGAAAAAAGCGGAGGCCAGGGGAGAAGTCACACAGGATGATAAATTGAGTACAGAGACGTATAAGATTATACAAAAACTGTCAATAAAGTGCATGATCATAATGCAAATTTTGCAATATTGTGATTAATCTATATTGACATACATTGAATAAACTTGCTTTACTTTACAATGTAGTAGTAAATATTTATGAGAAATAAAATCTCGGGTACATTGATTTGATGCCAAAGATCAATTTGAGGTGGAAATAAAGTACCACAATTAAAATGGGAGAGAGCTTTCACAAAATGGTTATAAGTCTTTACCTTGTTAATATAAAGTACAAGGCTTGATTCTGACCTCTTATTATTGACTACACTTATAATAATCTGCAGATTGATAACCTTATATTTGCTTGTGGATATGGTGAAATAACTAATTATTACTTGAATAAAGCAAGACAGAGTGAAGGACAGGAGGGAGAAAATTGCATATAGTAGCATTTAGATGCAAGGAAATAATTATTTGTTTTATTATTTTGTTATCATTTATTTACTAGGATAGTCTGACTGGGCATAAGAAGCAACCTCTTTTCAGTGGTAGCCCAGGAAAAAGCTCCATCAAATATAGGGTCATAGATATACAATCTATAATAGTTCCATCAGTAGCACCGATACATTGTAATACAAGTTTATGTAGTTACACAGAAATAAGATTGTAAGGACACTAACAAATACATTATAAGTATATGCGACAGATTTTTTAATACATTACATTCTAGAAGGATATTGAACTAGCAAGGAGAGCACACATGATTGAGTTGTGCAAATGTAGTGATGTTAGCATGTCTGATATATGTGAAAAAATGGATATGTGGAGGGCAAAAATTAGTGTAGTAGAGAAAATAATAGATGATGGGAAGAGAGTGGCTGTAATGGTTAGGCGAGTGAAGGGGGATAGTCCGCTGAGGGTATAGCAGGAGCATAACCAGGAGAACATTAGATATTGTTTAAATTGTGTTTTAAAAGTGCTAGAGCTACTTATCAGCTAGAGAGGTAGAGACAGAGAGTTCCACATTTTGGAAAACTATGAGGTATGTAAGGTGTATCCAGCTGAATTGTGTGATTTGGTCATTTGGAGTAGAGCGTGATCTGGGGAACCTAGTGGCCTATTTGAGGTAGATTTGTATTACATTAGGTAGGCCTGGGCACTTATTGGGCCTACTGAGAAGTCTATTTGCAAATCCAAGCTGGGAGAAGTGAAAGTAGTGAAAAAGCTCTAGCCTGGAGAGTTGTTTTAGGGTTAGGCAGTGGTGGGATTTGTTATGCATATCGTGTCAAATTTTGTTATTTTCACTGTAGCACTGATCTAGTAGAAGGAGTAGTGAGAATTGTATATTTAACAAGTACTGGAGAAACATAGAGAAGAGTAGGAAGTAGGAAAGTAGAGGTTAAGTTTTTTTTATGCATGAGTTAAATATGATTTGACCTTATGCAGTGCACCTATTTTTGGTCTTTTTTGACTACTTTCCTTATATGGAAATCATATTTGGGGTTTTCATTAATAGTGACACCTAACAGTTTAGTGTGTGGTAAAAGTTCAATCTGGGTGAGATTTGATGAGGCTAGTGCAAATAGGGAGATGTAAAAGGAAACTGCAGAGAGAACTACCCTATACAAAAACTAAGAAATTAATTTTAGTATACATTTAAATATCAGGCAAGGGAGGCACCACACGATCAATCAAAAGGAATTAATTTAATAGCCAGTATAACAGACTGATGAAGATAACTGTTTGATTGAAATTGATTAACAAGCTTTTGACTACTTTCCTTATATGGAAGTCATATTTGGGGTTTTCATCAATAGTGACACCTAACAGTTTAGTGTGCAGTAAAAGTTCAGTCTGGGTGAGATTTGATGAGGCTAGAGCAAATAGAGAGTTGTAAAAGGAAACTGTAGAGAAAACTACCCTATACAAAAACTAAGAAATTAATTTTAGTATACATTTAAATATCAGGCAAGTGAGGCACCACACAATCAATCAAAAGGAATTAATTTAATAGCCAGCATAACAGACTAATGAAGATAACTGTTTGATTGAAATTGATTAACAAGTTAGAGAAAATCACAATTTTTATACATTTTAGTTAGTCACACACGTCTCTAAGGGCTGTGACCAATAAAATACGTCTAAATCAGTGATCTTGTGTGTTGTGACTCTTGTTTATGATGACTTTCTTGACAACTTTGCAATTTTTCCTGGTGATAAAAGACATGTCAGCTGAATGGATGTGCAGAAGTGAGTGTTGCACCAAAGGAAACGTCTACTGGCAGGCAGATTTATCCACAATAAGGTACTTTTCCTAATATTTTAAAATACCAAACTTCTGTTCAAAGGCATGTTAACAATGTGGCTGCTGATAGAAACATTCATGCTGTGAGTAACTCTATTTTTGACTTTGGAAAATTACTTTTCTTTAATGGCAAAGCATCATCATCATTATATTAATAATAGTGACAATAACAACAATTTGTTGCAGTGGATCCAGGCTTTGAAAACAAACTTATCAGATTGAGAAGTTTGCAGCTTGACAATTTGTATTTTAAAGAGTGTATACATGTGAGTAGAGTATCTCAATGTCTTAAATAGCATAAATTTCCAAATGGGTTACACCCAGTACTAAATTTTATTTTTATTTAATGGAACTTTTTAACAAACAGGATCTTGAACTTATTACATTAATGGTTCGTAATAATACCAACTTGATTAATGGATTGTTGGGTGAAGTGAATGATTTGCATAGCAAAATTAAAAATAATTTGTTTACCGGTTAAGTGTTAGAATATGATAATGTATTTCTTTGAGCAGATTCCCATGTAAATAAGGTTAAAATAAGGAAAAATAAAAAGCTTTCTAGGTATAAGTTACAATATGACAACAAAGAAGCATTTACCATAAAGGAAAATTTACATGATAAATGCAATAAGAATAATGGATCTAAGGTTTTATCCAATGGGGAGGGTGTTACTGCCCAGGCCAAGAATGTGGGAATGAAATATTCTGAGACTTTTAATAGAGGGGATGATCATTCTAATTTCAATATTGGTAACCCTTTAGAGTTTCCATCACTGAGATGATCAGAAAGGTAAACCAGCAGGTCCCACAATCCCCCGATGGAGAACAACAAACAGTATCAATACCTGAGAGGGGGAGGAGCATCAAAGATTTGGGAGTTGCCCTGAGAAGTGGGAGGAGAGGTAGGGGAACCCATTATTGGTATATTTAGAACTAGGAATGATCACCCATCCAGATATTTTTAAACATAATTTCACAGTTTATAATTACAGTAGTTTTAATATCATGAAGGAAAATGTTACATTATTTGAAAAAGGGTTTACAGTTTAAGGATTATACAGATTTACAAGAAAATTCTAAATGGAAATTGAAAAGGAAGAGTGTAGCAATGCCACAGCCTAACCCCACTGTTCAAGTTTTTTTCCAATGTAGTAGAGTGGCAAATCAAGAATTTGCAAAAGGAAAAATGGCCCCCACCAACTGTAATTTTAAATAAAAAAGAATATCTATTGTTAAAGGACATCAAAAATAACCACTTCATTAGAATACTGAAACCCAGACAAGGGGGAGGTGTAATAACTGATAACCATAACTACTTGGGTGCAATACCCAGGGTTATAAATGATTCAGGTCCCTATGTAGTGGCATCTGTTAATGAAGTGAATTTATCCTATGCTAAGTTAGATTACTTCATTGAAGGCAATTAAATGCAACAGGGAATAGATCTAGATATTTACAAATTCTTAAAAAATTCTAGCCCTAAAATCCCAGCTGTGTTTGGGATCCCTAAAATCCATAAAAGGCTAATCGACCCCCCCCCTCCCTTTAGACCTCTTGTTTCAGCATCAGGATCTAAAACATACCCCATTTGCTGTATTTATTGACAGTATTTTAAAACTCATACAGAACCTCAACTGAATGTGCCAAAAAAACAAAAGAAAGAATATAAGGTGAAGGATCAGATGAGAAGGCAAGAAATGTGGAAAACGCATAAATATAGTTGCAAGTATAGAAAACATTTGGAAGAACCTCATGTTGATCAGGAACAAACACAGGAATGGTTAAGGAGAAGCAAATTCAAACCAAGAGATGAAAGCTTATTATTGGTGGCCCAAGATAGTGGGCTGCGTACACATTGGTTTATAAAGTCCATTGAACATGTGGGAGAAACAGACAAATGTAGGTTTTGTAAAACCAAATTGGAAACATGTGCATACCTCGTTGCTGGCTGCGACATACTAATTGCAGAAGGACTGTATACTGAAAGGCATAATAATGTAGCAAGACAGTTGCACTGGGGATTGTGCAAACATTATGGTACTTGAAGTGGCCGAAAAACACTGGAAACATGAGCCACAAAGCATTATAGAAAATGAAGACATCTACATCACTTGGGATCATCCATTACCAACAGTTCAAAAGATAGATGCTAGAAAACCGGATATAGTGGTCCAAGAAAAGAAGACAAGAGTAGCATTGATCATTGAAATCACCACACCCAGTGACTACAGTGTCTTGTGTACAGAGAGACACAAAGTCACAAAATATCAGGATCTGCAGGCATAAATGAGCAATGTGGAAGAAAGATACCCAGATAGTTCCAATAGCCGTAGGAGCAACGGGTCTTATAAAAAAGAATTTACAGTCCTATTCAGATATGTTACCAATACATGTGACTCCATATGAACTGCAGAAGGAGTCATTACTGGGCACACTGCGGGTGCTGTGAAGAGCAGTATTGGCTGACATCAAAGAGTGAAACTTCTAATTTAATGAACTTTAATCTGACTTAAGAATGGGGTCTATTCCCATCATGGTATTAGAAACCCAAAAGACTTGGAGAAATTAAAAAAGTATGAAACCTCAACAACCATATACTCTATGATTAAAAGAATTTTTAGGGAGATTAAAACCTGACTGCTGGAACAAGGATAACACTTTCCTTACAACTGATGTTACCGATTTGTTTTCTTGTATCCCTAAAAAAGAAGGATTACAACTATTTTGGAGGTCCTAATTGAAATTGACTTTTTGGGTGCTGACCAAACTAGACAGGTGATGGATTGCATAGAGATAGTGCTTGACAACAATTATATTTGGTTTGATGGTGCAATCTACAAACAAGTCAAAGGTGTAGCAAGGGGGGGCTGCCTGTGCCCCCATTTTTGTGACTTTAGTCATGCTCACATGGGAAAGCAATCATCTGTTCCCATCTAGGTTTAAGAAGCACATTAAATTATATCTCTGTTTCTTGGATGATATTTTTATCTTTTGGGATAGTGATACCAACATTATTCCAGAATTCATTGATTATATCAACCTCACTACCACATTTATGAAATACACCTATCAAATTGGAAAGGAATCTATTAACCATCATTAAAAATACACCTTCTGTGTTCTCATCTGATATTTATAGGAAATCCACATTTTGTAATAATTTATATCTCCATTTTTCCAGTGCTCATCCATATTCACAGAAGAGAAGTTTGGTCAGAGGCCAGTTCATCAGGCTTGCCTGAATAGTTTCTTGACAAGGACACATTTTACCAAGAAAAGGGTGCCTTAGAGGAAATATTCCTGCAAAGACAATATCCCATCAAACTGGTAAAATATTTATTTATTTATTTATTTTACATTTGTTAACCGGGATGGTCCGACTGGATGAGGTCCATTTTCAGCAGAGGCCCGGGGAGAAAAGCTCCACTTAATTCAAAACAACAAATAACAACAATAATGATATTATACATAGTTTAAAAAAAAAAAAAAGCATTTGTTATACTAGTAGTATCTAGTGAGAAAAGAAAACAGTACAGACAATTCATATCAGCAATATTTACATATGTACATTCTGTTTGTAGTAAGAAACAGACAGAGATTACAACTAGTTCATGTTTGTCAAGGGGTACCATTTGTAAGACCCATGCTTACTACCAATGGTAGTTGGGAGTAGAGGTGATAAAACTCCTTGCCACTGGACAGCTTGTTGTCAGTCTGATAGGTAATTTTTAAACCAAGCAATAGTGTTGGGGATAAAGGTGAAAGTGGTTAGAGTATTTATTAGTATGAAGTGAGAAACCATGTCAAATGCTTTGGAGAGGTCAAGGAATAAAACCCTTAAAGATGAGATATCCCAGGGCTGTCAGGCTCTGACACAACAGGATTGCAACCCAGTGTGGATGCACTAGCTGTTATGCAAGATCAAACCAGGGATAATACTGACCTGGTTAACAACAGGAACTTTTCTAGAGCTTAGACCACACAGTATAATGCTATATCCAGTACTATTTAAAAGATTGTCAATAAATATTGGGGGCTCCTAACAAGAAATGATAAAATTCAAGACATAGTTGGTAATAAACCAACCTTTGTCCATAAACGTGCAAGTAACTTAATAAATTTAGTGGAAGGTAATAGTTATGGTATGTCAAAGGACACAAGGAGGGGAACAATATGTTGTGGCAACTGTAATCAATGCAAGTATATATTAGATGCTAAAGAAATCCACCCAAACAATTCCATACATTCTTTAATCTATTCCCTGGATCTTTTATTGTTTTACTAATGGACTAATATATTTAACTAAGTGCACAGTATGTGACACCTTCTTTCCTAATATTAGAAAAGACTGATAAAATCCTAGAGGGGACCTTGGAAGGATCTTATAGAATATCGAGAAATGGTTTGGCAACTTAAATTAGACGCTGCTCGAAATCCTGGCATTAATGATTCCATTTCCTTGGTCCTGGTGCTAAAGACCAAAGCACAGCAAGTCTAATTAATTATATTTCTAAAGGCCTAACCAACAGTTAAGTAGGTTTTGTATTATACATTTCATGTTTTTTATACACATAAACTAGATTTGAATATACACTTTGGATGCTAGCATTAATATTACTGGACTTGACAATAACAAATATGTTTTTAAAAAGTTCAATTAAATCCGTATGATTTTGTATTGATTTCAGTATGAACAAAATATCATTGTGGTTTGTATTCCTGTGGTTTTAACATGGTTTTACTAAGTATTTTGATGTGTTCAAATAAACGTTTTTGATTTTATATGTACCGATCAAATTCAACAATTAAGTATTCAGTTAGAGGAGTGATTATAAAAGGAGGTGGTTCTTCTGTTTAATCTGATGAAGTCTGTGTGTTTGTGAAGACGTAAAGCTGCTTGTTAAATAAAGCTTAATTCTTTGTATATTGACTGCACAGTGGATTTGTGTATTAATATCATTCTGCATTAATTCTTCCATTCTGGAGCTGGTTTGCTGCAAAATAGGTGGTCATTTACTGTTGCTTTTCTTTGTGTTGTTTTTTTTTTGATCCATCTATTCCTTGCCCAGTATACATAATTTATACATTGTCCTTTTGATTTTCAGACAGTCTATATTTAAGAAAAGGAACAGCTGAAAATAATGTATACATTTTAAGTAATTGAGGGTCAACATTCTGCAGGATCTGTATTAGATAATCGAGCTTTCAAAAGTTCGAGTGTCATATGATCAAATTTTTGAAAGTTTGAATGTTTAACAGAAATCTC
The DNA here is from genome assembly GCF_019279795.1 of Protopterus annectens. Classification (NCBI taxonomy): domain Eukaryota; kingdom Metazoa; phylum Chordata; order Ceratodontiformes; family Protopteridae; genus Protopterus; species Protopterus annectens. The sequence continues at coordinate 1,625,820,125 of NC_056729.1, forward strand.
CGTACAGCAAGGAATGGGAAGATTTCCCTTTTGTGCACTGTAGTGCGATCTCGAAGTTGGTATATTTAAAGAGCGGGGGGTGTGGGGGGTGCATGGTGGCTTGCCCCCGTGCTTAAAACGTTCAAGTAGGTTATTTGTGTAGTTTATTTTTTTTGTATTAGATGTTGAAACTTTTAAAAGTTCGATCATATGGTGTCGACCATATGACAGTCGAACTTTTGAAAGTTCAATGATCTAATATAGACCCCATTCTGGACAGATGTGTCAAACTCTCTAAATTCTAAATAGGTTGGAGGCAGAAAGATAAGAGTCTGTGAGTACAAAATAGAGTTTTTCTACATACATCCCTGCAACAGTTACCTTTTGTGAAAAAGTTAATACCTCAATATTCCCACCTTTCAACAAAACCCTGTGATTTGTTGCAGGTCTATTTTAAATATCCCTATATAATTTACAAAATTAGGCTGAGAAATCTGAATAGATATATTCATGTTGGAAATTGAGGATATTATAATGCAAAAATAAAATAAAACTGCTGTATTTTGTATTTCTGTAAATTAAAATGTGAGATTGTGATGACCTGGTCATAACCTAGCTTGTGAACTATTTAAGGTAATTATACATATTCATCTTTGAGCTCAGTGCTCATATTTTTACAAAAGAAGAAACTGTTGTAGGTTAAATGTGTATTTTACTTTCAGTCCGCAAGATCTCTTTGTTTTAAGGTAACACTAAGCGAACATTTCCAGCTTATTTTGTTTGCCACACACAAAACACCTTTGCTTACAGCACCCATAAAACCCCTCAATGTATATATGTCAGTCAAAACTGACATTTTGGCCTGGAATTTGTGCAAAATACAAAAACTATAACTCATTGTGATCATTGTACATCTTGATGGGGAGAAAAAGATGAATATGTTTGAATAGTAATGTATAAATATGAGATTCAATAGACTATGATTATCCAAACCTGAGCACTGCTCTGGCCCCATGAGAGAAAGCTGTATGTGTGTAATACATTCATCTCCTTATGTCATCGACTTCAGCTGCACCTAGATAGAACTTTATTGGATTTTGTTTCCACAGGTACCTCATCTCTAAAGTAGCAAAGTGTAACAGGATTTTAGATTAATGTGCTGTTTAGGAGTTAATAGGAATAGTTTTGATTTTTTGGGATATAGGAAGAGCTGAGAGTTATGAATCTAGGTTTCAGTGGAAGTAAGAGATTCTTGTATAATTTGTTGTAGTTTGTCAGTGTTCTTGGGGAAACATAGGACAGTAGAATCATCAGCATACTGCACCATGGTGGCATGTTTGCTGGTAATATGACACTGATGAATGTTAGTGGATCAGGAATGGATCCTTGAGTGTCTTGGCTGTTATGGCAATTAAAAGACACTAGACTCAACTCAGTTTGGCTCTGTAAAAGGAAGATTATGCCTTCTTAATGGTGGAATGCTTTAAGAAGGTCATTAAGGCAATGGATGGGGGAAAGTGGTGCATTTCGCCTATCTGGACTTTGATACAGTATAGGGTTTCAATGATGGAGGTAACTGATGTTAGTAGAAGGTGGTATATTAGGAAAGGGGGTTGTTTGATTTAAGGAATGAGGCCCTGGATTGGGGTGTATGTCACCACTTAGTTTAATCTAGATCAAGTTGGCTTGGAATAGGTGGCAGAGTTTGATAAATAGTCTATCATGTTTATGCAGTATGTTTGAAATGGCATGTGAGTATGCATATTTAAGTGAGAGGAGGTCAGTACTGTAGAGTTGTGGTTTTATACTAATATTATTTAAAGGGGCATAAGGTGAGGTATAGACTGTGCTGGTGGCAGAGTAGCTGTAAGCAATGTATTTATTTAAATAGGATGTAGAGAGGTAGGTAGTGATAAGTAAACTGAAAAAAATAATGTGTTTTGGAGTATCATAGTGTTTGTATTTAGCTTAGGGCTACAAAAATGTAAGAGGGATAAAGTTTAGTGGGGTTAGAGGATGTGAATGCAATGGGGGGACTAGAGTAGTAATTAGCAGACTCTGATATGCTGTATGAGTAATTAACTAGTGTTGGGATGAGTGCTATGATAGATAGATAAAGAATAGTAGGTGTTTACACTGGGTGAGTATAAATTTAGGGGTAGTGGGGGTGGTTGGGATTGGGGAGTAGGGTAAGGGAGCGGAGTGAGCCCGAATGAAGCAAGGGTGAACAGAGCAGGTAGAGCCAGTGTGAGACTCACAGGATCACAGAAACCATCAGTTCAGTTTGGCGTAAGGTTAATGTTTAAAATTTTTAGAGCACAGCTGCCTTTTACTACAATGAAGCTCACTATTTAATACAATAATTCAGGAACTCCAGAAGCATTTAAAACACAGCTACCTGCTACTTCAGTAATGACAGCTATTAAATGCAGTAGTTCAGGAACTCCAGAAGAAAAACAATGTATACTCTGCAAGACTCATATGGAGTTGATTAGTTGCAAAAAGAAACCTGAACTACCTACATAACAGTACATGCACATTCCCTGGCCATAAAATAGATCCAAAATTCGCATCAAATCAGTGATGGTAAACTTACAATAGTAGCACTGGACACTGTGGACTAAGGCAGCAAGGGAGATATTTGCAAATGCCGCCTGTTTACCAGGTTTTATTTATCAGCTTGCACCATTCTTGGGGGGGGGGGGCAAGGCTGTGAGGATAGGGAATCTAAAAAGAAAAAGTATGAAGGATGTTGTATTGCTGAGAACCAGTCTGAGACTCAAGGATCGCAGAAACAATCAGTTCAGTTTGGCGTAAGGTTTCTTTTTATTGTAGAATTAGTATTTTGTACTTTTCTTGTTTGGGAAATATAAATGTCTTGAGAATTGTAAATGGAAAGGATTAAGATGTTTTAGTGCACTTGGTATACTGTAGTGAACTTTCTAGTATGAGGACAAACTTTTAACTTTCCTGTGTTTTTTTTTTTTAATATGGGGGGGAGGGGAATCAGGCAACATGCTCACCAATAGGGTTGCCAGGTTTCTTTGCGGCTAAAACTGGACTAAAGTCACGCCCCTCGCATCACACATAACTCCACCCATTCCCACCCCCTCTCCCGCCCATGCCCCACCTATTTTGTGACATCACAGTGGCATCAGCTGATGGGACCACCCACTTTGATGACAAGCCGTATAAAGGGGAGAAAAGAACACAGGTGGCACTAATTGCACTGCTAGGCTGCTGCAGATGTAAGTACCAGTATTGATGAAAAGTGTCAATATAGTGCATTTTTCTCCAGTTATTTATTTTCTATGTTCCTAAACCTAATTATGGATGATCCATGGAGATAAAAGGTCAAGAGCTAGCAGCCTGTGCACATGGTGGTAAATCTGATTAAAAAAATCCAAAAAAAATGTAAGCAGTTATCTTTGCTATTAAAAAATTGTAAGTTTTGATTTACCCCATAAGATCGTTTAAGTCAATAACATCACTTTACTGCTCATTCAGAAATGATGATCTTAACATTCCCTTGCATTTTGAAAGTTCTGTCAAATACTGTTTGTACTGGGGCGTGGGACAGGTACTCAGTTGTTAAGATGTAACATATTTTCCGTTTCGTACTTCGGATTAGGAAGTTTCAGTCCTTGGCTGCACCTGTATTGGGTGGGGGTCAATTGAGCTAAGTGTTACTGCCCCTAGTGTGATATTTCAGATGCTAGTACTTAAGATCTTGTACTGGGTCCGACTGACCTCCCACTCCTTCTTTACATGTCACATATGCAAAAAATGGGATAAAGGGGTTGTGGATGAATGGATTTCTAACAGGTGACATGTTTTATGTAACTTTCAAAGTATACATCATAATCTCAGAAAAGCACACATACTTTAAAGAGTTTCATTAATGTTTTTCTATATCACGCCAAAGGTGCGGGTTAAAACAGGTAACTTCCTACAACAATGCGCTCTAATACAAGTTTACGAAGATGCAGACTGGACTGCCGCTATGCAGTTGTAAAATGGCAATAAGACTGAATGAAAGATGACTCAAGCCTCTAGATCTAAGAAAGATGCACGTAGGAAAAGAAATCACATGCAGCTAGCACACTTGCCATTTTCTGAACATGGCAAAGAGATAGTTTTATTTTTCAATGTGGTCCCTTGCGACAGAATCAAGTAAAAGCAAAATAATGTTGGGTAACTGCAAGTGCCCAAAAGCAAGATGCACAATTTGTTTCATGGAATACAGTTCAACATAGTAGATGAGGATAATACAAATCAGGGCGTGTTAATTGCTAGCAGTATTACACTGCATGGTGAAGTTCTAAAATCAGTCTGAGTGTACTACAATGCAACACTGGGCAATGTTGGCAGAGTGCTTAAGCATTTTAAATCTTGCTATAAGATTTCTTTTGTCACTGCTTGGTAGTTGGTAGGATAATGATAGCTAGAAAAAAACCGTTTTCCCACCGTGGAGTACTGCCTTCCAGTGATATCTCTACAATCCGTATAGCAGAAAATAAAATTTGTCCATTTGTATTACATCACTGCCACTTAAGTTAATGTATGTACTGTCTAAACTATGTAGCTACCAGGAATACTGAAGTTAAAAGCATTTCATTGTTGTGTAGTAGCTAGTAGTGTATCGTACCGCTCCCGTTCGAGCTGGATACATTTACTTTCTCCTCTCCTCTGGCGGCACAAAAAAAAAAACGGACTTCATGAGTTTAAATTTTTTAACTGGACAATCTGTCTGAAAACCGGACAGTTCGGTCAAAAACTGGACAGCTGGCAACCCTACTCACCAATATAGATACACCCAAAAATTTGAACTTTGACTTATTACACAGAGTGAGATAGACCTACACTAAAACAGCAGATTTTGCTTAGCATTGTTGTTTTTCAGATTCTGGCTTTCAGTCATGGCAGTTATGCTTGCAGGGCTGACCCTTTTGAAGGTGTAGTCATGCTATTTTATTTACAGAAAGAGGGAATGGGACTAAAATAGCAGATTTTTCTAAGTGCTGTTGTTTTTCCCATTCCTCCTTTCAGTTGTGGTCATGGCAGTGATGCTTCCAGGGCTGACCCTTCTGAAGGTGGTTATTTTATTTGTAAAAAGTGGGAATAGGAGTAGGAGCACTGGATACCATGGACTAAGGCAACAAAGGAAAGATTTTGTTGAATCATAAGGTTTCTTCCATAGGGCAGGGACATCGTTTTCATTCAAAGAGCAGTTTATTAGTGTAGATACAAAAATACTAGAGCATTGTAGCATCATCTGCAAGTTTTAGTTATTCAGAGGGGAAATTATCTGGGCTGAGTGTGGTTGGTTTGACTTGTGCTAGTAGTTTTTTTGATAGTGGAAGACGAAACTGTATGAAGAGAGAAGAGATAGTATTAGGGTTTTGGTTTGAGACTGTTGCAAGGTTAGTTTTGCAAAAGGGAGGTTACTAGTTGTATGAAATACTGGTTGAATTAGGAAACTATACATTCTGTGTCACTATCCAGAGAAGTGGGGGGTTGGCTAGTATGTTTGGATGCAGAGGTTTGTTTTTTGGATGACCAGAACATTTTGAGGTCATGTTGATTGGTGCCTTAATAATTTGTATAATCATTTTTTATCTTGTTTGATTTTTTTTTGTTTTGTCATTTCCTGAGTCTCTTAGAGTTTAGTAGGTATGGGTTAGAAGATAATTTTAACTCACACCTACTAAACAAAGCCTGGCAATTAGCCCCACACTTCAGTTCTATCTGTCAAACCATCCCCTTCAGTCAAATGCTAAACAATTGCTTACCATCTACAAACCACAAAGGGCTATTGGGGTCAATTTCTGTTCCAATAATGTAGCTATAACTTGGAATAAAATTCTTATACTATCAGGTTTATCTTACACCTTCACCTTTTCAAACCATTACTAAAAAGCTTCCTCTCTGCCTCCTAGCTTTGTACCTGCTCCTTATCTGGGAAATAACTTCTCCAAACATCCTTCATCACCTCCCTTTAAAGCACTAAATCATTTAACCTGCTTATCCCCTTCTGATACATCACTTTATTGTAGTGCTTAAAGTATTATACCTACTTCTGATTAGCTTAACCAAATTTCCACTCCACCGGTACTTATCTCCTGTAACACCTCAGTCTAATGCATTTCTTAAATATGCCTGCCTATGTATACGCCAGTCTTTTTTATCTGTAAATTTTCAAAACAATATTAAGGTTTGTGAAGATCAGTACAAATTGTATTATGCTGGCTACTATGCTATGTATTCACTGAAAATGCATTATAAAATTTGTTATTGTAAATATTGATTGCATTACATTTATTACTTTGGAGCTTTTCTACTTGGGCTTTCATGGAAAAAGGGCACTTGTGCCCAACTGGACTTTCCTGGTAAAGACATCAATAAATAAATAATAAATAACAATTTTTTTCCAGTTTCTTCAAGCCTTGTCATGTTCTTAGATTAACTGTTTTGTTTTATTGGACAGCCATGGGGCTGAGTTTGAATTAATTTGTTTAGATCTGATAGTGGCATGGATATTTAAGGCATTGAGGAAGGTAGAACTGAATAGTGAAACTACCTCATCAAGTGGAAGTGTTTGTAGAAGTTTCCAGTCAAAAAGCTCTACATTTGAGCTGAATGTTTCTTTATTAAAGCTACAGAGGTCATGGTCATGTTTTTTGTGTGCTGGTCTGGTCTCTAATTATAAAGGTAGGTGGATGATCACTAAGGGTATCAGGGAAGGATCTTCTACAGCTAATTTTGTTTGTCAGAATCAAGTCAATGGTAGAGTTTCTATTGTTTTTATTATATTGAATGGAGGTATGATTAAGTTGGGTGAGGCCACTGATGTTTAATACAGTGTTTGAGGTAGAATTTTCAGTTGTTTGCCAGCCGATATTGAGGCACCTAGTATGATTGTTTCACATGGGATGTTAGTTGCAACCTAGTAGAAGAACCTCTCTCCTGTATCAATGTTGTTACCAGCATATATCTATATTTTATATATATAGTCCTACTTCATATGATCGACATTTTAGAATGTCGACATTCATATGGCCGAGACCATATGATTGACATTCGAAACGTCGACCATAGAAGTAAAAATGAACCCCCCCCCCCCAAAAATTACCTTTTTGCTGCTAGCGGGGGGGGGGCTATGCCCCACTGCACGTCCCACACCCCCCAGAACTTAAATATACCAACTCTGAGATCACACTACAGTGAGAAAGATAGAAATCTTTCCATTCTGCACTGTACGGAGATGCCGGTTCTGCATTGTCGACATTTTGAATGTCGATCATATGGTCTCGGCCATATGTATGTCGGCATTCTGAAATATACACCATGTGAAGGGAACCCATATAATATACTTGTGTGTGTGTGTGTATATATATATGTGTGTGTGTATATATATATATATATAGATATATATATATATATATGTATGTACATATACATACATACATGTGTATATATGTATATGTACAGATATAATATGTACACGCACACAAACACACCTGTAATGCAAATGAGCTTGTGCTTATTTATTTTAAGGAAAGAAATAAGAATCTCTACATTACCTAGTGCTAATAGGGAGCTGGGCTATAGGTCAATACCTATATTATTAGATTTGGTTGTGAGTAAAAGTAATTTATTTTGAGAGGGGAGTTCCCTGTGTGTGTGTGTGTGTGTGTGTGTGTGTGTGTGTGTGTGTGTGTGTGTGTGTGTGTGTGTGTGTGTGTGTGTATGTAAATATATATATTAGACTATAGATAATAAGTAGTTGTGAGTAAGTAAGGTATTGTGGGAGCTGTAGTCAGTATAGCTGTTTTAATGCTAAACAGTGATGGCTTTTTGTAGGTAGAGTGGTAGCAAATCTACAGTTTTATTATAGCAGCTCTCTAGTTTTTTTGGGTGCTACAAAGATATGTCAGGATGGGGAAACATAAAGGAAAGATGGTAGTAAGTTGGTTGCAGCAATACTTTTGTACTGCTGTCAGTGAGGGGGTGTTTATTTCTCTTATAATAAATTGTTTCTATTTATTTTAACAGTTTGGAGAATATGTTGATCAAATTTTAGGGGTTTGTCCATTGTGAATCCCAGTAGCTTTGATTGTTGTACTATTTCTATTCCAGTGTTATTTTTGGAAAGTATTTTGAAAATGTTTTGGGATGCAGAGCATTAGTGTGTTTTTTTTTTTTTCCAGGATTTAGAAGATGCAAACTGGGAGCCATTACTGAATCTCCAAATGATGTGGATATTCTACAAATGGGCCTTACAAAACCAGATGCTTGTTGCCAAGAAATGTATAGTTATCCCCTTTGGAAAAACTATGTACCCATGAATTACCACATAGGTGGCAGTACACTAAACACCGAAAGTGTGATGAGAGACTTAGGGACACAGGTGGACAGTGGTCTCACCTTCGATAACAACATCGCCACAACAGTCAGGAAATCCTTCTATGTGGCACACCTCATCACTAAGGGCTTTTCTTCCAGAAAAAAGGAGGTAATTGTCCCACTGTACTCATCCCTCATTAGACCCATTATAGAGTTCAATGCCCGGTTTGGTATGTACCTCGCAAGACATTTGCAACAACTGGAAAGGCCGCAGAAATACCTCACTAAAAGAATTACAGACCTAAAGCAGATGCCCTATGCTGACAATCTAAAATAATTCCAGCTATACTCTGTGGCATATCGTCTACTCAGAGGTGATCTCTGCTTAACATACAAGGCCATGTCAAATCCTGAGCTGTTGGACATGCTCCACTTAAAGAAATCCCAATCCCTCAGAGCCACATGCTCCAGGGATCTAAACCTTGTCATCACAATGAACAAAACATGCTGGAGGGATAGGTTCCTAACCCAGAGACTCCCCATACTCTGGAGTAGACTGCCCATACATGTCAAGCAGAGTGCCTCCTTGGCCCTCTTCAAAAAAAACCCTGATGATTGGATGGGAGATAGGAAATTCACCCCGGGGATCACATCAGTCGCCCTGCTAGACAGGGGTCCAAGGAAGTAAATATTGTGGGAAGAAATATCCAGAGAATTGTTATGGCTAGGCTTGTATAGGCCCTAGGGCCAATAGCCTAGTACCAACCTATGAATGAACCTGTGAGATTTGTTTAGTCATGTTTTAATGGATGAGAGGGAGTCCTGGATGAAGTCATTATGTTTTGAGAGGGTTGGGGAAGAACTGATGTGTCTGGAAGCTGTGTTAATCTTTTTTTATAAAGATATTAAATAAGAGGGAGATAAATGTTGAACCCTGTGAGACTTCAGTGGAAACAGGAAGGATAAAAAGTGTTGGGGCCATTTTACTGTTTGTTAGATATGGAACCATGACAGGGCTAAGTGAGAAGGTTTGAGGGATGAAGGCTGTGTGAATAGAATTTGGTGAGAAACCGTGTTGAATGTTTTGACAAATCAAGGGAAATAGACAATACTAAGTGGCCATAATTTCTCAAGTGGTTTATGGTGTTTTTGAAACTGAAAAAAGTACTATGTTTGGGACGATTGGAGCAGTGGTTATTATTGATGAGGTATTTTAGGAGTTGTGAATGGATAGATTTTCCAAGATTTTTGCTAAAGTTGTTAAGCTAGCTATAGGTTTATAGGTAGTGAAGTCTGTGGATGTACCCCCTTTGTGTCGGAGTATAATAAAAGGCTTTTTTTCCAGAGGGCTAAGACATAGTTTTGTAACACAGAATGGCTTATAAGTATAGAGACAGGGTAGTTGAGAGTATCTGCTGCTATTTTCAGATACTTGACAGGTAAATTATCTGCCAGTAAGGTGGTTGTTTTTAGTCTGTATTGATATTTTTATAGTTGCTGTTGGGACAGGCTGAAAACTAAGCTGACCTAGCTGTGTTTCAGATTTTTATGCAATTCTGGGTGGATGGGGTGGTTATACTTGAGTAAAGAATGAACAGTTTGTATAAAATGGGAATAGAACTGGGAAGTGATGCTGTCTTTGCTGTTTGTTGTGGTTGACAATGTGCTCTACTGGGTGCTATAAAGGAGTTTATTGATAGAGGGCCAGAAGTGCATTGGATTGCTCTGATATTTGTGTTGAATCCATTTGGAGTAAGCTTGCTTGTCTGATTTTAATATTTTAGGAAGAAGGACTGCCTTGGAACAAATTCACACTTTTTATTTAGCGCTTTCGTCAGTGTACAACAGTTGACTTCATCAGAATAAAAACACTCTAAATAAATTGTGGTTAAATAGTATTTGAAGAACATCACATGACTAAAAAAAAAACATCAAAACCCAGCATCAATTAAGATATTAGTGAACTAATTGAATACATTCGTATATGTCATGATGCTTGACTGTTTCCTTTTCTAAATGTGAAATGTTACACACAAAAATCAACAATATATTGTGTTTAAAACCACAATAAAAACAAGAATGTATAAATACACAATAAAATTGATTTACATTACACCTTTTATATCCTGTAATTAGTCTAGTCCAGGGGCAACTCATGCTATAGGACTGCAGCACTCCCACCTTGAAAACAAAAATAAATAAAAGTAGAGAAACACAAAAACAAACACATTACCGTAATTACTCCGCACATGCGCGCACCCTCTAGATACAGGGGAACACTCTCAGACTGCTTTCTCAGCAGTCAAGATAGGGGGAAAGGCATCTCGGCCCCGAGATGCCCAGCAGTCTGTGCGGTGGTGACATGACAGAATGGAGGCACTCCGGACTGCAGCAGGCTGGACCAATCAAGGTGCATTTAGCAGCTAACGAGGTGTACTGGACCAATTGCGAGCAGCTAACGTACACTGGTGCAATTACAGGGTGGATTTGCTCAATGGATGTGTTCGTCAGCAATGAAGGTAGATATCTAACCTACAGGGTTGCTCAATGGATGTGTTTGCTCGTCGGCAGAGCAGAGATGAAAGTGAGCGTTGCTCAATGGCAGAGATGGTGTGTGTGTGTGTGTGTGTGTGTGTGTGTGTGTGTGTGTGTGTGTGTGTGTGTGTGTGTGTGTAAAATGCCCCAGGTGCTATATACTGGTGGCTACACAGAACTCATGGTGGTGTGGTAGGGAATACATCAGGCTTAAACCCTGTACCTTGTATGCAGGTGGCAAGGGCCTGAATTCCCTACCCACCACCATTTGTAAAGAATTTGTAGATTTTTGCCTCATATTTGATCTGTTCTGTTCTTCATAACATCTGTGGTTTCTAAATATTTAAATAATTAGATATTTGATGGTGCAGTGGTAGCATTGTTGCCTTACAGCTACAGGTTTGAATCTTGGCTGGGGTGCCTTCTGTGTGGGGTCTGCATCTTCTCCCTCCTGTGTTTGTGTGGGTTTGCTTTTGTGTCCTCCCATGTTACAGAGACATGTGTCGGCATTATTTCTTCCTGGGCCTCTGCTGAAAATTTGTTTTTTGTTCCAAGTCAGACTGTTCTGGTTAACAAATGTTAAATAAAATTGACAGGCATATGAATTTCAGACTTCAGGTTTCTGAATGTTTAATTCCTTAAATATTTGATGGTGCAGTGGTAGTATTGTTGCCTCACAGCTACAGGTTCTCTGGTTTAATTCTTGGCTGTGGTGCCTTCTGCATCTCCTCACTGTATTTGTGTGGGTTTGCTCTGGTGTCTTGCCATTTTACAAAGACGTGTCTGCAGTATTTCTTCCTGAGCCTCTGCTTAAAATTGACAGGCATTTGAATTTCAGACTTCATATTCTTCAGAAAATACATAGTAACACAAAACCTTTTATTCTAGCAATTTTCTAAGTTTATAAGATGAATATTTAAAATTTGTCCCTATTTTTTGGGACTGTATTCCCCCATTATTGGCTTCGTCCAGGTTTTTTTTGCTAAGGTTGACAGCTATGGCAAGAACTGAATTCACTGAATATGTTTGAGGGCTGTATTCCCTCATTACTGGGTTTGTCCAGGTGTTTTGTGCTAAGAGGTTGACAGCTATGGAGAGAACTGAATTCACCAAAAGATAGCCATTTAAGTTTCAGTCTTCCTCTCTTTCACAAAGCAGCTGATTTGGCATAGTGGCATGTTGCTCTGACTGTTTTGCACAGGGACCTGTGCAGTAAAATATATGGTGGTAACACAGCATTTTATTCTAGCAACTTTCCAAGATTTATACAAGCAATATTTAATGTGCCCCTGGTTTTTGAGCTTTTGACACCCCCCCCCCAATAAATGTTGGCTTTTTTCATATTTCTTGTGCTGCGAAGTTGAGATGCAGTTGAGTATTGAGTAGATTTTACAAGGAGCTGAGAGCTGGAGAAGAGAAGTTTAGTGCTGCTTATGCTGATTCTGCTTGCATTGTTAATAGCACAACAGGTTGTGTACTTGCTTTTGATGCAGAAGGCTGTGGGTTCTACTCCCACAAGCGGTGGATGCTACCATACTGAGAATGTCCTCTTTGGCGAAGATACTAACTAGGAACCTGTTATCAGTTTGCCATCCATTTCCTATTGCAATATTGCTAGCTTATCGTTTTTTTATGTAATATAGGCAATTTATTCCTCAGGGGCAACAGATACTTTATTTTTCAATGAAACCATGAAATATAAAGTTGTTTGCTAGCAGCAACCTCTTCATTAGTTACAGATCTCTTTAATGTGGAATTATATAGATGACTTACTTCTGCAGAGCTTGTGTGTATTTACTTATACTGGTGGATTGTATAAGTCTGAGTAGACTTTTTTTATGATGGAAATATTCTCAACTGGGCAGTTTTGTCATTATTGGTGCATGCATTTTGTTTCATTATTTACTGGAAAAATGTTCAAAACAATAAATTTAAAACACCCTCTAACAACTGTACTGTATTATACAAGGAATATAATTTAATACAGTCCAGGAAGGTGTATCACACAACACTTGTATGTTTTGTGTGCAAGGGGGCCTATCATTTGAAAACAGCCCAAAGTTAATCTTTATACTACCAAAATGTATTTTCTTTGAATGTGGATTTCACTGCTGTTTCAAAGAATGTGAGTTTCAAGGGCAGAGTTTTAATGCTAAGTCTATTTTCATTGTGAGACTGCATTGCTTTGTTGAACATATGTTTTAGTGTTTGTGCTGTAAAATACAAAATAAGACTTTCAAGTGAAATCCAAATCCTCGTAGAAGTAAAGCAGTATGCACAATGCAGTGTTTATGGTAAATGGGGTGAAATAGCCAAGTAATGGGATATTGGAATGGCTGCAGGGGGTGGCTCCATTCAACCATGATTTTGTGCTGGGGGAAGGATGGCAAACTCAGACAGCCCCAGCTTAGCTGAACTATACCTCTCAACTGTCCAGATTTTCACAGAATGAATAGATTTTTGCTTCTTCTTTTTGGTTTGTTCCTCATAAAATTTGTGGTTTTCTGGCAAATCATTTAGGAATTATGTCACTAAATAATGACAGACATTGAGTTTCAGACTTCATAACCTTCAGAAAAATGCATGCTAAAGCAAGACCTGTTCTTTCAACTAAGTTTATACAAGAGCAATTTGTTTGTATATTCCCCCAATATATTTGGCCTTGTCCAGATTTCCTGCATTAACAGATTGAGAGGTACACGCAAAATGCTTTATAGAATTGGGTATATCCAAACCTCTCAACTGTCCCTGATTTTGGCTCAAAATGTTGCTCTCCCTCTAATCCCTCCGCAAAATGTCAATTTTGGAAGAAAACATGATAATCAGAGTTATAGATTACTTTTATTTCAGAAATGCATGTAGATTTGTTTATTTTGTCAGCTGTTCAAGCTAACAGTGCTAATATTAAAAAGTGTCCCTTCTTTGACAGGTTCCCAGCTGTATTGTGTGGCTATTTTATATTTTTGCATCACATTTTGGTCTATTTTCATAAAATTGTGGTTTTCTGGCAAATTAGTGGCAAATCATTAAAGACTAAAGTAAGAAAATAATGACAGACATTTCAGTTTCAGATTTCATAACCTTCAGAAAATTCATACTAATGCAAGACCTACTATTTAAATATCATCCTTAATTTTGGGCCTGACTTTGTCCAGATTTCTTTATCTGTGGTTGAAAGGTATGACAAATGTGTCATGGCCTTTGCAGTCAGCCAGAAACATTCCAAGTTGTGACATACTTGTTGCACCCCACTCCCCCATGTAGTGACTCTGGATGTGTCCAAGCAAGGCAAGGAGCAGTTATGCAGTGTAAGTGTGCAGAGTATCCCCCCCCCCCCATCCAAGGTAGACACAAGTACTACATTGGCTTTTCATCTGTCTTGCTTGATTTTGCAGAATGTTCTGGTTTTCTGTTATATTTTTATACTGTTGGCTTATGCTTCTTATTCAGAAAGTGCCTGTTGCTCTATGTTTAAGTAGCAATGATTTCATGACCATCAGGTAAGCTTGTCTGAGACTGTAAGATGCAAGTAAGCTTACTGTTAAAGAATTGCCAACACTGAAAGCCTTTTTGTTGTTGCCATGCAAAAAAATCCTTGCATAACTAGATAATGTACAAGCCTTTGGTATTGAAATGCATATGACAGTATTTGTAATAAAGGACAGGATTACAGTATTTTAAGATGCTCATTACCTTTGTTGGAGCCTTGCAGTCATCTTTGCAGGCTTTACCTATAAACTAAACAGAATGCCAATCTATCATGTGTGGTCCATAGCCTGTGCAGTAATTCTTTAAACAATTTATCTTGAGCTTGTTTCTTGTTTGCTGTTCATTTTTTACTTTGATCATGTTTTCCCAATGAAACAAGTAGATACTTGTCAGGCAGCAGGTCTTTTTTGGATAAAAAACATTTTTACAAGTGGGGGGTATCATTGCTACTTTCAGCATGTTACTTTGTACTTTTTATAAAGCTGAATATAAATTATAATTAGAACTGCAGTGCAAGGAGAATTGGTTTGAAATGAGTGCTGCTTGTTTTTCTTGTACTTGATTTTGACTGGCATTCCAGTAATGTATTTAAAAAGTATTTTTTTCATGCCTCACAACCTTTTTGTTTCCATCTAGATATTAAGTAAGCTGTCATGCAGCCAATGCATTGAAATTTTTTTTTCTTCTACACTTCATTTTGTCTTGATTGGACTCTCACAATGACGGTTTGGCACCCAGGGCAGCATATTTTATTAAAGTTCCAGTTTTTGTGGTTTTGAGCATAGCTCCAACCCTTTCTAGTTGGCTGCACCCCTTCCCATTGGCCCCACACATTCAGCTGTCTCCTGCAGCCCCCCTTCGATTTGAAGTCACCAGCCGCCACTGGTCTAGTCCAGATACAGACTTGCTGTATCCAGGACTGTTTGCAAACTTCTGAGTGGTGCCACAGCCTGCTCTTCAATTTTTCCTTAGATCTACTAGTTCTCTCCACTCCTGCACTTATACTAGCTTATTAATCTAGCACTTTACCAGACTTCTTGTAGCACACAAGTGCTACCAGCACTAAACATTCTACAAGGAAACAGATCTAGTCCTTATTATCAATGCCCACAGATCTAGTTCTTATTATCAATGCCAACCCCACCAGGCATGTCTAAAGGTCAGTTCATTGTGCTTTCTCCTATTAACCTGGTAACCTTGGGCATCCTGAGGCAATGTAGCAACTGCCTCATGTACACTGACAACCCTCTCCTCTAACCTTCCAACACTCAGACTTGCGAGACATGCACTTATGTATCCAAATTGGAAGCCACGCAATCTCCAGCCAAGACCGGAATAGCTGATCAAGAGGAGAAGGTCAACATTTCCACCACACCACGTGGAACACATAGCCCTCCAGAACACGCACCAGCACGGCCTTGACATAAAAACACAAACCACACACCGTCCTTCGAGGAGGCTCTCAATAAAAATCTACTCAAGCAGCAGAGCCCTTCAAGGCAGAAATGCACTCGACCACCACAACACAACACTAATCACAAGACACATAAATCTCCTAAACAGTGTGCCACTCAGCTAAAGCCCCTAAGGCAAAACAGCATGCCCAACACACTAGTCATAGGTGACTTGATAGTGAGGCATACTGATGTCCCACTCACTAGGTTGAATAAGGAGAAAGTAACAGTCAGCTGACACATAAAGCATGTACTCAGGTCACTCAACAACTGGTACAGATATGACTCTGTCATTGTACATGTGGGTGTGAATGACCTGAGACATACCTCCCTGGACTACATGAAAAGAGATATGGAGGAGCTCTCGGATTATGTAACCCAGGCGGGTATGACCCTAGCCCTAAGCAGCATCCTACCATCACCCAGAATGATACCACAGTACAAGCAGAAAATGATTGATTTCAACAATTGGCTAAGTTTCTGGTGTCATTCTAAGGAGATCCAGTATCTGCCTGGGATGACATGATTGACAGACCTTGATGCTTTGCCAGAGATGGCCTGCATCTGTCACCCCTGGGCTTCTGGATACTAGCCAAGGTTCTTACCACCCCTGTAGTGCCTTTTTAGGCAGTGTTCCAAAGACCAAATTACCACTGTAACAGCTACAAACAAATGTAATCTGAGGGTTATGTTGTTCAACGCTAGTAGTCTAAATCTCAAAATGCACTCACTCAGGGCACTCCTTAAAATGGAGAACATCGACATTTGTGCTGTAACAGAGACCTGGTTCAAGGCAGCAGAAAGTACCCCTGCACTACCAGGCTATAACTCATTCCACACCTTTTGGCCCCAGAACTTAGAATGAAGCTCCAAAGGCAGTGGTGTCTCCATATTCATAAAGGATGTGCACGCCTCCAGACTGGTAGCCCAACATAATGCATCAGAGATACTTCAGGTGCAGCTAACATTAGGTAAGACAGCGATTCAGGTCGTTGCCTGCTATAGGTCCCCGACCATCTCCCAAGACTCGCACTCCATGTTCCTAAGCACCGTGGAGAATATTAGGGTCCAACCTAACACTCTCTTACTAGGTGACTTCAACTACCCCTCCATTAACTGGGTAAAGTACTCATGTACCAATACAGTTGCCCAACGTTTCCTGGAGTTCATTAATTCCAATGCCATGGACCAGCTCGTTCTTACCCCCACTACAGGTAGCAACATCCCTGACCTGGTCATTAATAACATGGTCAACCGTTGCTCTACACCAATAGTCAGCTCCTCCCTGGTTAGAACCGACCACAAAAAATAATCACCTTGGAAATCCACATCCCTCCCACCCCCCAGCAAAGGTAACCACCGTGAAAAAATTCTCCAAAGCTAACTTTGGGATCCTAAAAACAGAGGTGGCTAACTTCACAGCACCCACACAAATGGACAATAGTTGTGTGACTGCAGAATCAGAATCATAAACCAATGCACTGTACGAACAAGTACACAAATACATGGATCTCACCATACCCAATAGAACCAAGACACTCTCCTCCAAAATAAGGAAGCCAATCTTGTGGTCCCCTGCCATAAACAAACTCTACAACAGAAGGACGAAACTGATGTGGAATAAGGTGAAGTCCCAAGACTGGAAAAACTCCCTTATCTGCCTCAACAGAAAGCTGAGAGCCCTCATCAAATCATCTAGGTATGAAAACAGAATTACAGCAGATAGTAAAGACAACCAGAAGGCCTTCTATAGTTATGTAAAAAACCTCCATGGCAATACAAAGATTTGCTCTGAGCTACTGCACAATGGTAGCTCCTATACCGAGCCAACAGATATTGCCAGTATACTGGCCGACAGATTCAGTGCCAACTTTACCCCCCCCCCAAAGGACCAATTACAATACCAGTAGATTGCCAGGCACCCAGTTTTACTACTGCACAGGTTAAAACAGCACTGCCCAAGGCCAAGAATACAGCTTCTATGGGACCGGACAATATTCCTGGTTGTGTTCTACATGAACTACAGAGTGAACTGGCACCTCACCTATGTGCTCTGTTCAATTGCAGCCTCACCTAAGGCTTTGTCCCTGCTGAATGGACCACTGCTACAGTTATCCCTGTCCACAAAGGAGGAGCGACTACAGACCCTGGGAACTATTGCTCCATTAGCCTGACGAGTCTGATATGCAAAGCTATGGAATGCATCATCATGGACCTAATAAACAAGGATATAGGGAATCTCCAAACTCTGGATCCCACACAGTTTGGTTTTGTGAAGGCTAGATCATGCCTGCTGAACTTGATCGACTCTTTGAGTCAGTCACCAGTGCTGTGGATGAAGGCAAGGTGGTTCATGCAGCCTACCTTGATCTGGCCAAGGCTTTTGATACCATTCCCCACACAGGAATCCTAGAAGAACTCGCTAAGCTTGGCATCAACCCCTATATCACTAGGTGGGTTGCAAACTGGCTCACAGATAGAACCCACATTGTGAAAGTAGCTGACTCCAAGTCAGACTGCTGATTAGTCACGAGTGGAGTCCCACAGGGTTCGGTCCTGGGTCCTCTCCTGTTTGGTATCTACTTCTCTGAAGTCCAGGCCAACCGAAGGGACTCTGGCTGACAAAGTTCGCAGAAGATTGCAAGTTGGGAGCTATTATTAACTCCCCAAGTGATGTTGACATCCTACAGAATGGCCTCACTGTGACCATCAACTGGTGTCAGTACCATGGCCTTAAGCTCAGTGCCAAAAATGTCATCATTCCCTATGGGAAAAACCTGGTTCCCATGAATTACCACATTGATGGTAGTCCACTGAACAATGGAGATGTTATAAGAGATCTGGGAATACAGGCTGACAGCAACTTCTCTTTTGATCACCACATAAATTCTAATAAATCTTCCGTGGCCCACCCCTAGGGTCATGGGGTACTTTTTCAATCACAACAAACTTAAAACTATGTGTAGGATGTTTTTCTATGTGTCTGAATAATGCACTATTGGAATGTTCGTTTCTAATATCTTTTACATGTTCGTATATTCTTTCTCTAAGTTTTCTCTTGGTTTTTCCAATGTAGAAACCCTTGCACTCAGAACACAGGGCAGTGTAGACTACCCCCTAAGTATTACATGAATACTTCCCTTTATATTTGTGTAGTTGATCTTGATTTTGTCACTGTGTTTAATAAAACAACACTGAGCACAAAACCCACATTTCTTCATACCAAAAAATCCGTTTTGGGGAGGGACAGTCCCTTTGTTTTCCAACAGATTTTTAAAGGTGGTCCCCCCTCTTAAACACCAACTGTGGTCTGGGACCTAATTTATCTAAAATTCCTTCATAACACTGAAAAATATGCCAATTTTTAGTTAAAATGTCATATATACTCTGGTGGTTGACAGAGAATTTAGTAAAAAAGGATCAAATATATTCCTTTTTTATTAATGTCTTGTTTAGAGGAAGAAGTTTTTATCACATTAGTTATAAGACCTCTACTATTGTTGTTTAATAGGGCTACAATAATGCCCTCTCTCTCTTAGTGTAAATTTTGTTCTGTATGCTCTCTAACAGATCTAATGGATACTCTCTAGATCTAAACCTCTCCTTAAGCATGTTACATTGAAAATGGAAATCAATATCTTTGCTTACCATTCGAGCAAGTCTAACAAACTGACCCTTTACTAAACCTTTTTTCACATGTATTGGGTGATTACTATAGTAATGTAATAAACTGTTGCTATATGTAGGTTTTCGGTAAAGGTCGCTTCTTCTTCTTCTTCTTCTTCTTTCGGCTGCTCCCGTTAGGGGTCGCCACAGTGAATCAACTGTTTCCATTTCTTCCTGTCCTCTGCATCTTGCTCCGTCACACCAACCATATGCATGTCCTCTCTCACCACATCCATAAACCTTATTTTAGGCCTTCCTCTTTTCCTGTTACCTGGCAGCTTCATCCTTAGCATATTTTTCCCAATATACTCTGCATCCCTCCTCAGCACATGTCCAAACCAACGTAATCTTGCCTCTCTGGCTTAGTCTCCAAACCTTCCAACCTGGGCTGACCCTCTAATATACTTATTCTTAATCCTGTCCATCCTCGTCACAGCCAGTGCAAATCTTAACATCTTCAACTCTGCCACGTCAAGCTCTGACTCCTGTCTTTTTGTCAATGCTACTGTCTCCAACCCATATAACAAAGCTGGTCTCACTACCCTCTTGTAGACCTTCCCTTTCACTCTTACTGGTACTCATCTGGCATAAATCACTCTTGACACTCTTCTCCACCCACTCCATCCTGCCTGTACTCTCTTCTTCACCTCTCTTCCACATTCACCATTACTCTGAACTGTTGATCCCAAGTATTTAAACTCATCCACCTTTGCCACCTCTACTCCCTGCATCCTCACCATTCCTCTATCCTCTCTCTCATTCACACACACATATTCTGTCTTAGTCCTGCTGACCTTCATTCCCCTTCTCTCTAGAGCATATCTCCACCTCTCCAGGGTCTCCTCCACCTGTTCCCTACTCTCACTACAGATCACAATGTCATCTGCAAACATCATAGTCCACAGGGACTCCTGTCTGATCTCATCTGTCAACCTGTCCAGCACCATTGCAAATAAGAAAGGGCTTAGAGCTGATCCTTGATGTAATCCCACCTCCACCTTAAACGCATCCGTCACTCCCACCGCAGACCTCACCACTGTCACACTACCCTCGTACATATCCTGTACCACTCTTACATACTTCTCTGACACTCCCGACTTCCTCATACAAAACCACAACTCCTCTATAGGCACCCTGTCATATGCTTTCTCTAAGTCCACAAAGACACAATGCAACTCCTTCTGATCTTCTCTGTACTTCTCCATCAACACTCTCAGAGCAAAAATTGCATCTGTAGTGCTCTTTCCTGGCATGAAACCATACTGCTGATCACTAATCATCACCTCCCTTCTTAACCTAGCTTCCACTACTCTTTCCCATAAATTCATGCTGTGACTGATCAATTTAATCCCTCTGTAGTTACTACAGCTCTGCACATCACCCGTATTCTTAAAAATCAGTACCAAAACACTTTTTCTCTATTCCTCAGGCATCCTCTCACTTTCCAAGATTTCATTAAACAATCTAGTTAAAAACTCCAGTGCCATTTCACCTAAACACCTCCATGCTTCCACATGTATGTCATCTGGACCAACAGCCTTTCCATTCTTCATCCTCTTCATAGCTATCTTTACTTCCTCCTTGCTAATCCACTGCACTTCATGATTCACTATCCACACATCATCCAACCTTCTCTCCCTCTCATTCTCTTCATTCATCAGCCCCTCAAAGTACTCTTTCCATCTGCTCAACACACTCTCCTCGCTTGTGAGTACATTTCCCTCATTATCCTTTATCACCCTTACCTGCTGCACATCTTTACTAGCTTGGTCCCTCTGTCTAGCCAATTGGTACAGGTCCTTTTCTCCTTCCTTAGTGTCCAACCTTTCATACAACTCTTCATACGCTTTATCCTTAGCCTTCGCCACCTCTCTCTTTGCCATGCACCTCATCTCCTTATACTCTTGTCTACTTTCTTCATCTCTCTGATAATCCCACTTTTTCTTCGCCAACCTCTTTCTCTGTATACTCTCCTGTACTTCTTCATTTCACCACCAGGTCTCCTTGTCCTCCTTTCTCTTTCCAGATGTCACACCAAGCACCTTTCTAGCCATCTCTCTTAGTAGCTCTGCTGTAGTTACCCAGCTATTCGGTAACTCTTCACTGCCACTCAGTGCCTGTCTTAACTCTTCCCTGAACTCCACCATACAATTACCCTTTTTCAATTTCCACCATTTGATCCTTGGTGCTGCCCTCACATTCACCCTCCTCTTCTTGATCACCAGTGTCATCCTACAAACCACCATCCTATGCTGCCTAACTTCACTTTCCCCAGCCACCATTTTACAGTCTCCAATCTCCTTCAGACTGGCCCTTCTACATAAGATATAATCCACCTGTGTGCATCTTCCTCCACTCTTGTATGTCACCCTATGCTCCTCCCTCTTGTTAAAATATGTATTCACCACAGCCATGTCCATCCTTTTCACAAAAGCCACTACCATCTGACCTTCTGCATTCCTTTGCTTAACACCATACCTGCCCATCACTTCCTCATCCCCTCTGTTCCCTTCACCAACATGCCCAATGAAATCTGCTCCAATCACCAGTCTCTCACCCTTGGGTACAGTCATCACCATTTCATCCAACTCATTCCAAAATTTTTCTTTCTCATCCATCGCACACCCAACTTGTGGAGCATAGGCACTAACAACATTCATCATTACACCATCAATTTCTAGCTTCATAAACATCACTCTATCCGACACTCTTTCACCTCCAAAACACTTAAAGGTTGCTAAAAAATGTAAATTTTGCTCCTTTTTAATCACCACATCTAAATAGTTAATACTGTCAAAACTGTGAATATGCATAAATTTCAAGAAATCAGTGGTGCCATTGATGTAGGACATGAACTCTTGAATGTCCTTAACATCTCCTATCCAAAGAAAAAATAAATCATATATATAATGTAAATACAAACTGCATTTGTGTGTGTAAGGAGAAGTAAAAAGAAACTTTCTTTCCCACATTAACATGACGAAAAATGGGGGCACAAATGGCCCTCATAGCAACCCGTTTTCTGGAGGAAATATTGTCCCTCAAAAAAACAAAATTGTTTTTTAAAACCACTTCCATAAGAGATACTAGAACTACTACTTGATCATTGTTGAACAAAAGACTGTCATATAAAAACCATTCAATACCTATAGCATGTGGAATAATATTGTAAAAATTAACCACATCTATAGTTAAGAACATCATTCTATCATCATGTTGTAAATTGTTGAATTTACTCAAAATGCCAGGAGTCTAGACATATGTGTTCCTCTCCTTTCAAAACATCTTTAAGAACACTGTCATTATACCTCCCTATGAAATGTGTCTTGGAACCATTGGCACTAACAATTGGTCTCAAGGAGGGGTCTGTTTTATCTTTGTGTATCTTTGGAATTCCAAAGATACACGGCACCCTAAGAAATTTTGCAAGTAAAAAATCCAAGAGAGCAACATCTATTAGACCCTGATCATGCAGATCTTGTACCATAACATCAATTCTATGATAAGAAATATTTTCAACATTTTTAGATACTTCATATACCATACCATCAAATAACAAGACCTTTATCCTGTTGTTGTAATCCTGTTTGGACATCAATACCACCCCTCCCCTTTATCGGGCTTCATAACCTGTATAGATTTGTCACTACAAAGTTTTACCAATAGGTCTCTCACTTTTTTTTTTTTTTTGTTAAATTGTGTAAAATACTGCTCAGGTTGTTCTCAAACGGAGCCCTAAAATCAAAGTCACACATTTTCTCAAAGAATACCAAACAATTGGGGAGGGGTGGGTTGTGTAAACTTCTTTTACGTAAAACAGTATTCCCTTCCACACCCATAGGATTATCATACAACAGCCTAAAATTTAAATTCCTGACAAACAATTTCAGGTCTAAAATAACTTCTACTAGGCTAGACCGCCTAATGGGTACAAAACTGAACCCTTTACTAAACATATTAGCAATTTCCGGTTCAAAAACCTGTGATGTAAAATTATAAACTGTAAAGTCACCTTTATTATTGCAAATACAAATGGGAAGTTCATGTGTAGCCTCAGGTTATTCATTCTGCTCATATTGTGAAAAATAAAAGTCAAGTCCAAATTCATTTCCAACATACACTGGGAAACGTAAAATTAATTCTGTCTTGTTTGTTGCCTCCTTGTGTATGCTGGGTTTTGATTTGTTTTTTTAGAAAATATGTAAATTGATGCTGGGCTTTGATTTGTTTTTTTTTTTTTGCAATATCTTAATTGATACCGGATTTTGATTTGCTTTTTTAGTCATGTGATGTTCTTCAAATACTATTTAACCACAATTTATTTAGAGTGTTTTTATTCTGATGAAGTCAATTGCTATATGCTGACAAAAGCGCTAAATAAAGTGTGAATTTGTTCCAAGGCAGTCCTTCTTCCTGGATTTGTTTTTTGTTTGTGGTTATTGCATTGGTTGTTTGTTTTATGTGATTTAATATTTTGTTTGTTGGGGAAACATTGTCCTAAAATTAGATATTGTTTCATCAAAGGGCAGAGTTTTTAGAGATAACCAGTTGCAGTACCTTAGGCTATTGCTGAAAGCTGATTTGTTGTTTTTTTAAGACTGCATACTTGTTTATAGATGACTTTATTTTTTATTATTCAGTTCTCCTAATGAAAATATGGAAAAATGGTAATTGATTTTATCACTTAAACATCCAAAAGTGCTTATATCGAATGAGTTGGAGGTAAGAATCCAGTGAAGTATGGACTGTCTGTAGTTTTACTGAGTCTTGTAGCTGTATTGATAAGTTGGGTGCTGTTAAGGAGATTTATTGTGCACTTGGGGGTGATTGTATTGATGAGCTGTCAGTCTGTGTTCATATCACCAACTGTTATGGTTTCAAGGTGCATGTTATGAGATATCCAGCATAGCATATTTTCAGCAGTACTGGTATTATCTCCAAGTGATGTATATGGTGCTGCAATGCATGTGCTTTTTATAATTATTCATTTTTAGTACTGAGATGAATAATTCTGAATTTTTTAGAGATAACTGATGTTTTGAGGGTGCAGGGTACTCTTTTTTATGGTATATGTATATATATATATATATATATATATATATATATATATATATATATATATATATATATTTAAATTATAGCAAGACTGCCTACTCTTTTTTTTAATTTGTCCTGTCCATTCTGAAAATATTGTAACCCGGTGAAGAAATGTTCTTGTTTATTTCTGACTTTATTTAAATTTTACTAGTGATAAGTATGTTGGGGTTGTACAAAACTATAAAGGCATGAATATCTTGTATTTTATTACAGTTGCTTATATGATTCATGTTTGGAAGACATTGCTGTGGATATAGGGAGGAGATAGTCTAGGTGTTGCCAAAGTAAGGGCAGCATTGGGCATTATAGTTGGGACCTGGGTTGGTGTGGATATCTCCTCTAAATATCAAAGTAGATATGATGTGCTGAGATGAAGGTTGCCATTTGTATTTATATTTAATCTTTATTGTAAGTTTTTTTTTTTTTGCTACAGCATTAGGTCTGGTATAATTGTAGGTATAGGTGTTTTTAAAGTAGTATGGTACTGCTCAGGAAGTATGGTTTGCAAATAACTGAATTTGCAGTGTTTTTCATTTTCTGGTTTTGTGGTAGCATTATGGTATGCATACGGGGGATTGTGGTAGAAGTATGTGATCTGTGAGAGCAACATCGGTAGTAATAGAGGTAGGGTGTGAAAAACAAGTATTTATGATGTTATAGTATGTATTGTAAAAGAACACTGTGTGGGGGATGCACATTTTTGCAGTCTGTTAATGCTTATGTAAACAAGTGCATATGAACTACCAAGCTACACACTCGTTTTACTCACTTGAGTAGTTCTAGGAAAATAGCATGCATTACATTTTGAGATAGAAGCATGTAATTCAAAGCTGACAATACTGCATCTTTGTGGTGGAATTTATAAATTCCAGTCTACCTCTTGTAGTGTCATATCTGAGCCTGGTATTATTATTTCCTAATAAAACACATAAAACATATGTGGTCACCACAGTTTGCATGAGACACTTATGAATACTAGTTGGAGTACTCAACGCACCTGTTTCAAAATCTGTAACTGTTTTAAACAGAGAAACTCCTTTCTGGGTTGAAATCCAATGTTATTGCATATTTGATTCCCCCTTTATTCTTGGGTGTTTTGAATGATTGTTAAAAAGTGTAGGAAGTCTGGACTGTAAACATATAAAAAATGGAAAATGAAAGTCTCTCAACCTCTTAGAGTAAGAAATCTGGACAAATCCAAACATAATGAGGGGATAAAGGCTCCAAAATAGGGACAGAAAGTTGCTTGAATAACCGGTTTTGCATTAGCATGCATTTTCTGGAAGATATGAAGTCTCAAACTCAAATGTAAATAATTATTCATCGACTTCCATCTTCAATAATTTGTAAGGAAACCACAAATTTTATGACAAACAGACCAACAATATTAGGTAAAAATCTGGACAGTTGAGAGTTATGAGTAGATTCCTGATAGATAGTTGAATATTTCTAGGAATATAGCATATATTACTCTTTGAGAAGAAAGCATCTAATTTAAGACCAACATTTCAGAACTATTTATCATTAAATGACATTACAGGAACTCTCTTCATATAACTTCATCCATTAGTGTCACTCCAAATCATGACCCTTAGGTTATGCCACAGTAAGTGGTACTGTCTGGCTTCTATTGTGTTTCTAAGCATTGATTGTATAACTGTGCCCTGGGCTCTGCAGCTGGGATTCATGACCCTTATTGACAGGCTGACAATAGAGCCAAGCTCCCTTAAATCATATCTTTTGAACAATTAGAGAGCTATGTTCTTCTTGAATGCCTCAAGTCTTCAGGTTATTGATAGTTTCATTAAAAATAAACACTGCTTTTGCTGTATACATGCCACTGCAATTCAACTGTTTTAAGGTAGGAAATTGTGTTACAGTTGCTAACACTGACAGCCTTATCTTTTAGTATTTTATGACATCTGTAGTGCTATCTAATGTGCAACCAGTAGAAATTCTATGGGTTTATGGCTTGCAGGATGTTTATTTATTTATTTTTTCTTTTGGTGACTATGAAATAATGTTTAGATAGGACGCTTCTGTCTGGTGACTCATCTGTCTGTAGAGGCTTCTGTTAAAATGGGTCAGAAAAAAACTCTTCAGTGTAGTTAGGTCACCTCTTGATGGGATGCTGAAATTCTCTGTAGTGTTGAAAGACTGGAATAATTATTATTTATGTTAAGTAAAAAAACGCACCTTCCTTACTAGAAGCTTCAGTCCACCAGGAAAACTGCAATTAAATGTAAAACACTTGTAGGCCAAAAGATGGCAGGTAGTTCCAATGTAAAAAACTCTTCTTTATTCAACCACAGACTTATAAGCACTTTCACAGATAACTTCTGCTTCTTCAGATACAAATGCATGCTGTCTACTGTGTAACTTATATACCTTGAACCAACTAATTAAGTCACAATCATAGGTTCATAGCTGAGTACTAGGCTATCGGCCCAAGAGCCTAAGTAAGCCTAGCCAACAAAGTTCCCTGGCTTGCGCCAACCCAAGAAAGTTAATTACCTGTGCCCCTGTCAAGCTGAGCCACAGAAGTGATCCCCGCTTGCGCCAACCCAAGAAAGTTAATTACCTGTGCCCCTGTCAAGCTGAGCCACAGACGTGATCCCCGGGGTGTATTTCCTATTTACCATCCACTCATCAAGATTTTTCTTGAAGAGTGTTAATGAGGAACTTTGCTTGACATAGATGGGTAGCTTGTTCCAGAGTATGGGAAGTCTCTGGGACAGAAATGTATCCCTCCAGCAAGTCCTGTTTATTGTGACGACAAGGTTTAGGTCCCTAGATCGTGTAGCTCGGAGGGATTGGGATTTCTTTAGGTGTAGCATGTCCAACAGCTCTGGGTTTGACATAGCTTTATATGTTAGGCAGAGATCACCTCGGAGTAGGTGATATGCTACTGAGTAAAGCTGGAGTTTTTTGAGACGGTCAGTGTAGGGCATTTGTTTGAGGCCAGTAATCCTCTTTGTGAGGTACTTCTGTGGCCTTTCCAGCTGCTGCAGATGTCTTGTGAGGTACATTCCAAAAGGGGCGTTGTACTTTATAATGGGTCTAATGAGTGTCGAGTAGAGGGGAACAATGATTTCTTTTTTCCTGGATGAGAACCCTTTTGTGATGAGGTGTGCCATGTAGAAGGTTTCCTGACTACTGTGGCAATGTGATTATCAAAGGAGAGACTACTGTCCACCTGGGTCCCAAGATCTCTTATCACACATTCGGTGTTAAGAAGACTGCTGCCTATGTGGTAGTTCATGGGTACAGAGATTTTACCAAAGGGGATAACAATGCACTTTTTCGCATTGAGCTTGAGGCCATGGCTCTGACACCAGGCATATGTCTCAGTGAGGCCCTTCTGTAGGATGTCCACATCATTTGGGGACTCAACTATAGCTCCTAGTTTGCAGTCATGTGTGAACTTCATTAGCCATAGGCCTTCTGTGTTAGCCTGTACTTCAGAGAAGTAGATACCAAACAGCAGAGGTCCCAGGACTGAACCCTGTGGTGCTTCACTTGCCACTGGTTTGAAGTCAGATTTGGAGTCTGCAACTTTTACAGTGTGGGTTCTGTCAGTGAGCCAGTTGGCACCCCATCTTGCGACATAGGGATTTATACCTAGTTTAGTGAGTTTAGCTATAATTCCAGAATGGGGGATGGTGTCGAAAGCCTTGGCGAGGTCAAGATAGGCTGTGTGAACCACCTTACCCTCGTCTATGGCTTTGGTGATTGCCTCAAAGAAGTCGACCAGGTTCAGGAGGCAAGATCTGCCTTTCACAAACCCAAACTGGGTGGGGTCCAGAGTTTGGAGGTTACCAATGTCTTTGTTTATGAATTCCATGATGATACGTTCCATGGCCTTGCAGACCAGGCTTGTCAGGCTAATAAGGCGATAGTTCCCAGGATCAGTGGTGGCTCCCCCTTTGTGGAGTGGGATAACTGTTGCTGTGTGCCATTCAGTGGGCGCAAAGCCTGACATGAGGCTATGATTGAACATGGTGCTTAGGTGGGGAGCCAGTTCGTTCTGAAGTCCATGTAAAATGCAACCTGGGATGTTGTCCAGTCCCATGGATGCTGTGTTTTTGGCTTTTAGAGAGTGCTGCTTTTACCTGTGAAGTTGTGATTACAGGGACTTTGAATTATTCCTGTATAGATATGGGCCCTTTAGGGGGTGAGAGGGGGGTAAAGTTAGCACTGAACCTATCTGCCAGGATGTTGGCAATATCAGTTGGTTCTGTAATTTTTGTGCCATTGTGCTGTAACTCAGAGCAGATCTGGGTGTTGCCATTGAGATTCTTGACATAGCTGTAGAATGCTTTGTGGTTGTCCTTAGAATTGGTGGCAATCTTGTTTTCATAGCTAGCTTTGGAGGATCTTATAAGGGATCTCAGCTTCTTGCTGAGGCTGATCAGGGAGCTCCTCCACTCATGGGATTTTACTTTCTTTTGCAACAATTTCTTCCTTGTGTTGTAGAGTTTGTTTATGGCAGGGTACCACCAGATTGGCTTCCTTTTTTTGGAGGATAGCGTCTTGGTTCTGTTTGGGATAGCACGATACATGCACTCGTGTAAGTGCTTATAGAGTGCATTTGTGTAGGATTCAGCAGTCATAACTGTATTGTCCATCTGCATGGGTGTCATGAAGTTCACCACTTCTGTCTTAAGAAGCATGAAGTTGGCTTTGGAGAAATTTTTTACCGTGGTTTTCTTAATGGGGATGGGGGTGGGATGTGGATATCTAGGGTGATTAGCTTATGGTTGTATCTGACCAAAGAGGAGTTGACTTAAGATGTGGAACACCGGTCACTCATGTTGGTAATGACTAGGTCTAGGATATTGTTGCCCCTGGTGGGGATGTAGATAAGTTGATCCAGGGCATTGGAATTTATGAATTCCAGAAAGCGCTTAGTGAAGGTGTTGGTACATGAGTAGTTTTCCCAGTTAATGGTGGGGTAGTTAAAATCACACAATATTAGGGTGTTTGGAAGAACCCTAATATTTTCCAGTATAGCAAGAAAAGAGGAGTGGGAATCCTGGGTCATGGTGGGGGATCTGTAGCAAGCTACAGTTTGAATTGCAGTTTTGCCTAGAGTTAGTTGCACTTGGATATCCTCAGCTGCATTATGCTGAGCAACTAGCCTGGAGGTGTGGATATCCTTAATGAATATGGACTCACTTCTGTGTTTGGTGTTCCGGTTCAGGTTAGATGGCCGAAAAGTGTGGTATGAGTTACAGCCTGGTAATGCAGGGCTGCTCTCTGGAGATTTGAACCAGGTCTCAGTCACTGCACAGACATCGATGTTCTCCATTTTAAGGAATGCCTTGAGTGAGTGCATTTTGAGATTTAGACTTTTAGCATTGAGTAGCATTACCCTCAGTTTTTGCTTGCCTGTCCCTGTTATGGTGGTAAATTTGTCATTTGAACCTTGCCTAAAAAAGGCACTATAGGGGTGGCAAGAGCCTTTGCCAGTATCCGGAATCCCAGGGGTGACAGCTGCAAGCCATCTCTGGCAAAGCATCGTGGTCTGTTGACCATGTCATCCCAGTCAGACAAATACTGGATCCCCTTAGAATGACACTAAAAGCTTAGCCAATTGTTGAAGTCATTCATTTTGTCCTTGTACTGCAGTATTATTCTGGGCGATGGCAGAATGCTACTCAGGGCTGGGGTCATATCTGCCTGGGCTACAAGATCGGAGAGCTCTTCCATGTCTCTTTTCATGTAGTCCAGGGAGCTACGTCTTAGGTCATTCACACCAACGTGGACAATCACAGAGTCATATTTGTACTTGTTGTGGAGTGACCTGAGTACATGGGTTATGTGGCGGATCCTGGCACCTAACAGGCAGCTGACAGTGACCTTCTCCTTGTTTAGCCTGGTGAGTGGGACATCAGTGTGCCTGACTATAGATGACTAGTGTGTTGGGTACGTTGTTTTGCCTTATGGACTGTGGTTGAGTGGCACACTGAGTCTGTGGGCTATGTGTCATTTGGGTTGTGTTGGTGGTGGGAGGTTGCTTGCATTTCTGCTTTGGAGGTCTCTGTTGCTTGAGCAGATTATTATTGAGAGCCTCCATGAATGTTTTTGTGTTCCTATGTGTGGATTTTGGTGGTGTAGGTTTAGTGGGACAATGTGATGAGTGTGGTGTGGTGTTTACCTTCTCCTTTTGATTATCAAGTTCAGTCTTGGTTGGAGAGAGCTTTACCTCCAGTTTGGCTAGATAAGTGCATCTCTCACAGGTTGTAGTGTGGGTGGTAGGAGGAGAGGGTTGTCTGTGTACATGAGGCAATTGCTACATTTTCCTAAGATGCCCAGATTCATCAGATAGACAGGAGAGAACACTGGGAGCTGAACCTTGGACATGCCTGAATAAAAAAAATATTTTCCACTAGAAAAGTGAGGAAAGTGAGTACAAGAGCTGTTTTTCTCTAAGTAAGTGAGGAAAATAAATACCAAAACTGTTTTCCTCTAGGTAATGAGGAAGGGTGAGTACTGTAATAATTTGTAGTTTATTTAGTGCTTACAACAAGTTCTGAACAAGTGCTGATCACTGATAAGCAAATTCAAGTGCTAAAACTAAGAATCTGTATCTGCATCTTGTTGTAGATAGGCTACCTATTGCTTACCACTCCCACTGATAAGCTAGAAGGCTTCCATCCAACACAGAAAGGCTTGGGGACACAGAAGCTTACAAACAGTCCTGGATACAGCAAATCTGTATTTGGGCTAAACTAGTTACAGGGAAGGTGGGAACCAAGTGCAAATGCAGGCTTTTAAACCAGAAAGTTGAAAGAGATGGAAAAACTGCCCAAATGGCCAAAAACTACAATTTCTGGGCCAGAAACCACTCTTGCGGTAGATAGGCTACCTAGTGCTTACCACTCCCACTGATAAGCAAATTAAGGTATTAAGGTAGATCTTAAAGAAACATCCTTCATTAAGTAAAAACATTCAGTCCTTCACTGTGTAAACATGATTCTAAAAAGTATAATGCATAACAAACACACAAAAAAAAATATATAAAGAATACATATGTAAAAATGCACATATAAATATACAAACATAAAAATGTGCTCAAATATAAACATATACTGTTAAAAAGCTCTAATACTTAAGTCATGTTATGACATGCTTACTTACATTAACATTTCATTTACTCAATGTTCTTGCTTTAAGTTTTGGTCTTATGGGTATCCTATCATTTAACCCATGCCCAGAATCTGCTTTCAGTTTTATAGTCCATTTTTCCTCAAGCTGTTCTCTCCTCTTTCTAATGTCCCCCATTCTGATGTTGTCATATATTTTACCTATAACTAAAAAAGTAAAATTGTGTGTGTTGCCATTCACTCTAATATGTTTAGATAATGCACTAACATCACTTTTTTCCTGTATCTGGTACATATGTTCCTTGATACAATCCCATCTGTTTTTCCCACATAGAAACAAAAACATACTGAACATTAGGCTAAATAAATAATATGTTCTGAAGCACATGTAGCTGAAATGTTAAATACATATTCCCTGCCTGTGTCAGGATGTAAAAACTTATTACTGTTACTTGTATGTTTACACATGGAACATCTCCCACATGGACTAGTCTGTCCATATTCTTATGTGCAAAACTTGGTCTAGGTTCCAGTAAGGAACTAATCTCTTTATCTTGTCATCAAAATTTCCCAGTGCTTCTCAATTATATTTTTATGCAGCCTCACATCAGTGGAATAAAACAGGAAATCTTATTTTATTTTCTGTCTTCTTTTTATGTGTTGTATGTACTGACATATTATTCCTTTTAAAAAAATATGGTCTAGCTGTGTTCAACCACCATATCTCTAGTTTTATTAATTTCATCCTTATGGTAACCAATCTCTACAAAATGTTGGCTCATCTTTTCTGCTTGTTCAAAATCCTCTGTTCTTGCATTAAGCCTCGATGCTCTAAATAACTGGCATTGTGCTACGCTCTTATGTGGAGGGTGCATACTGGTTCTGTGCACAAAACTGTCACAGTGACCGTCTTTCTTATATAAATTTGTATATATCCTCCCTTCCACATCTTTTTTAATGTTAATATCCAAAAAGTTAACATCCAAAAAGTGAACTTCTTCTAATGACATATCCACTGAAAGGAACGTGTACCAGATACAGAATAAAAGTATGTTAGTGCATTATCTAAATATATTAGAGTGAATGACAACGGACACAATTTTACTGTTTAGTTGCAGGTAAAATATATTACAACATCAGAATGGGGGACATTAGAAACAGGACAGAACAGCTTGAGGCAAAATGGATTATAAGACTGAAAGCAGATTCTGGTCATGGGTTAAATGATAGGATACCCATAAGACCAAAACGTAAAGCAAGACCATTGAATAAATGAAATGTTAAGTCATTTTATGACATACTTACTTACATTAAGTATTAGAGATTTTTAACAGTATATGTTTATATTTGAGCACATTTTTATGTTTGTATATTTATATGCGCATTTTTTTATATATATATTCTTTATATATGTGTTTTTTTATATGTTTGTTATGCAATATACTTTTTAGAATCATGTTTACACAGTGAAGGACTGAATGTTTTTACTTAATGAAGGATGTTTCTTTAAGATGATTGTGACTTAATTAGTTGGTTCAAGGTATACAAGTTACACAGTAGACAGCATACATTTGTATCTGAAGAAGCAGAAGTTATCTGTGAAAGCGCTTATAGTTGAATAAAGAGGAGTTTTTTACACTGGAAATGCCTGCCATTTTCTGGACTACAAGTGTTTTACATTTAATTGCAGTTTTCCTGGTGGACTGAAGCTTCTAGTAAGGAAGGTATGGTTTTTTACTTGACATTTTGCTGTTTTTACCTTCCTGAAAGAACTATGGCAGAAGAAATAGAGGAGATCATTGAACTGGGTTTTGTACCGGAGAATATACATGTGAACAAGGTGAGCAAACTAGATAAACTGCTGTATGTTACTAGTAATGTTGGTAACCCACTTCTTAGCCTTCATGACAATGAAAAAGCCTGTGAGAACTTTAATATTGATATCATCACAGTTAAAGCTAAGTTACATGCAATGGAGGGCAACTTATTTAAACTAAAGGGACATCAGTTCCAAATGTTTCACATGGAGGTTTGTGTGAAAGAAGGAATTGTTCCCTGTGGGTTACACATCTTGAAAATGTCTGCACAAGGTTCTAATGACCCTGAATTACTGGCTGAATGGCAGTCTAGAAACTTGGAGACCAGCATTAAATATATGGAAACTTTAATTAAGCTTTCAAAACGTGAAATAGATTGTCTATCTGTATTGGTGAAACAGCAATTTGAAGAAATTATGGAACAGTTTAGTTCCGATTATACAGATAGATGTCTTAATGAACATATATACTCTTTAACAGTATATGAGCGTAAACTATGTAAAATAAAGCAAAGGAAAATCATGAGAGACTGTGGAGACTTCAGTTCAGGTAATGTTTTTACCTGGCCAAGTACTGAAAACAATTTTTATAGAGAACCAGAAAAACAAATGAAAGGCAGTATGATTGATAGCATGTCGACCAATAGAACATCTCAGAGTGGAGGGAGGCATGTCATTCTACCTAACAGCACTGAAATTCAACAGTTAGAAACCGTCAGCACCCTGAATGGGGAAATAATGCCAACGACAGGAGCTGAAGAGCAGGTCGTCAGGAAAAAAAACAATTCAAACAGTGGCACAAGTATATAGAGCTGGCAGAGATAGAGGGAATGTAACTACTTTAACCAACAGAGTAACAGAGACTACTGAACCAGAGAGAAAAACAACATAATGTGCCAACTACTTTTAACACCAAATTGGTTTTTCCTATTCCCATCAAGGAAATAGGAGAGAAGGGGATGGGAATGAGGTCGAGAAGCAGGGGCCAAGTAAAAAGGAAACTGGAAGAAGTAACAGGGACACCAACAATAAAAAGGGCCTGGGGAATCCAGAAGAAACACTGATTTGGAACTTGTCGTCCTATGTGCATACAGCAGAAGAGACTAGTGTCTTAAAGAAAGGACTATCTTTTATTCCAAGCCAAAAGATGGACTTTACTGAGGTAA
Organism: Protopterus annectens; assembly: GCF_019279795.1. Classification (NCBI taxonomy): domain Eukaryota; kingdom Metazoa; phylum Chordata; order Ceratodontiformes; family Protopteridae; genus Protopterus; species Protopterus annectens. Next base: position 1,625,854,782 of record NC_056729.1, read on the forward strand.
TTTTTGATTTAAAGTTGTTTACTAGAAATATGACTTTAAAACTGAATTATAAAAGTCATGAAAGTGTTGACAGTGTAGACATGCTTAGAAAACTGAGTACGTTTGCACCAGTACTTAATCCAGTGATTAATGCCTTTGAAAGACTATGTATTAATGACATACACAAGATTAATGAAAGTGATAGGTTGTACCTCTTTAATTTAGTAGTTCTGACAAAAAATGAGTATATGGCACTTAGAAACTTAGAAGCTAATCATAGCATAATAATAAGACCAGCGGACAAGGGAGGTCCTTTAGTGATATATGATATGGAAAGATATCAGAATGGCATGAAAATAATGTTGTCAGATTCTCATTTTTATTCTGTCATAAATAATGTTAGAGGTGAAAGTGTCATAGGACATATTAATACAGTTTACACTGAACTTTTTAGAAATGGCAAGATTGACAAAAGTTTTTATGACTACCTAACAGTACAGTATCCACTATTACCTATGATTCAGGGGTTACCTAAACTTCATAAAGACCCCATATGTCCACCACTAAGACCTATAGTGGCTGGACAAAGATGGTCAACAGAGCCAGCCTCATATATATATATATATATAAATAAATAATAAAGAGAGAGAGAAAACCCTCCGCCCATATTTGAATAACATAGGGCATATATTAAAAGACACAAAACACTTTTTGAATGACTTGTTTGATTTTTGTGATAATTATAAGAACTATGAAGATGTTTATTTAGTAACTATGGATATTTCATCACTGTTTACTATGATCCCGAACAAAGAAGGAATAAGCAACATAGAGTTGTTTTGTAAGCCTTGTAAAGAATTTAATGAAGGGAATATGGAAGTTATTACTAAGTTAAAGACAGTCTTGGAAAATAACATATTTATGTTCAATGAAACTATCTATTGGCAGAGGCATGGCATAGCTATGGGCACTTATTGTGCCAATAGCTATGCCAGTGCTGTACTAGCCATTTGGGAAGATGAGTTTATTCTGAGAGGGAGATACAGATGAAATATTCTGTATTACTGTAGGTTTGTGGATGACCTTTTTTTGTTATGGGGGGACAAAGGTCCAGTTTACAGATTTTTTTGACTACATTAATAACTCTACAAATTACTTAAATTTTCAGTGGATATGTCATTAGAAGTTCACTTTTTGGATGTTAACATTAAAAAAGATGTGGAAGGGAGGATATATACAAATTTATATAAGAAAGACTGTCACTGTGACAGTGTTGTGCACAGAACCAGTATGCACCCTCCACATATATTTAAGAGCGTAGTACATAGCCAGTTACTTAGAGCATCAAGGCTTAATGCAAGAACAGAGGATTTTGAAGAACAAGCTGAAAAGAAGAGTCAACATTTTGTAGAGAGAGGTTACCATAAGGATGAAATTAATAAAACTAGAGATATGGTGGGTGAAATGAGGGAAAACACAGCTAGACCATATTTTTCTAAAAGGAATAATATGTCAGTACATACAACACATAAAAAGAAGACAGAAAATAAAATAAGATTTCTTCTGTTTTATTCCACTGATGTGAGGCTGTATAAAAATATAATTGAGAAGCACTGGGAAATGTTGATGACAGGTAAAGTGATTAGTTCCTTACTGGAACCTAGACCAAGTTTTGCACATAAGAATATACACTCTTTAAAAAGAAGACTTTGTTATTTTAAGAATGAAAATATAAGTAAAAGAGATGGACAGACTAGTCCATGTGGGAGATGTTCCATGTGTAAATATATAAGTAACAGTAATACGTTTTTGCATCCTGACACAGGCAGGGAATATGTATTTAACATTTCGGCTATATGTGCTTCAGAACATATTATTTATTTAGCCCAGTGTTCAGTATGTTTTTGTTTCTATGTGGGAAAAACAGATACAGCCCTTAGAGATTGTATGAAGGAGCATATGTACCAGATACAGAAATAAAGTGATGTTAGTGCATTATCTAAACATATTAGAGTGAATGTCAACCCACACAATTTTACTTTTTTAGTTATAGGTAAAATATTTGACAACATAAGAATGGGGGACATTAGAAACAAGACAGAACAGCTTGAGGAAAAATGGATTATAAAACTGAAAGCAGATTCTGGGCATGGGTTAAACGATAGGATACCCATAAGACCAAAACTTAAAGCAAGACCATTGACTAAATGAAATGTTAAGCCATTTAATGACATGCTTACTTACATTAAGTATTAGAGATTTTTAACAGTATATGTTTATATTTGAGCACATTTTTATGTTTGTATATTTATATGTGCATTTTTTATATATGTATTTTTTATACTTGCGTTTTTTTTATCTGTTTGTTATGCATTATACTTTTAGAATCATGTTTACACAGTGAAGGACTGAATGTTTTTACTTAATGAAGGATGTTTCTTTAAGATGATTGTGACTTAATTAGTTGGTTCAAGGTATATAAGTTACACAGTAGACAGCATGCATTTGTATCTGAAGAAGCAGAAGTTATCTGTGAAAGCACTTATACGTCTGTGGTTGAATAAATCAGAGTTTTTTACATTGGAACTACCTGCCATTTTTTGGACTACAAGTGTTCTACCTTTTATAATTTATGTTAAATGAACACCAAAGGACAAAAACTGAAAATACATTTTTGTTTTAACATTGATGATATGAGAGTGTTCGATCTCGCCGTTTGTTCTTACACCTGGGTTCGGAGCCGATCCTCGGCTCCGTGTCGGCCGCTTGCAAGCTCTGCATCGAGAAGAAGCTCGAGACTAACCTAACTCCCACAATCCCCCTCTGCCTTTACCTCAGATCTAGTTTGCCGCTGCAGCGTTCGCATCACTTGATCGAGCTCGAGCACCTAAAGCTAAGATTTAAGGATTTTTTTCTTGTATTCTTGAAAATTATATTTTTCTATATCATTGTTTGTTGACTGTGTGTCTGTGTGATACTGTCTTGAGGATATTCTCGGTACCAGTTAAAGTTGTTTAACTTGTTTAGAGTTTCCCTCGGGGCCTATCCCACCCTTTACAGGACTTGACTACCGGATTAGACTTTTCTTGCTGGATTTGACAATTTTATCGGATTTGACTTTCATAACTGGACTTGACCCTTTCTTGTTACTATCCCTATTGTTAGCTTTACAAAAATGTCTGAGAAAGCTAAATCGGGGTTTAAACGTTGCCAATGTGGGCAAAAGATGTCAGTTACTGACAATCATAGTTCCTGCATCTACTGTCTTGGCCCTCTCCATCTGCAAGAAGACTGTTCAATTTGTCATTCTTTCAGTGGGAGGGTCATGACAGATAGGCGCAGGAAACTCATGGATAGGGGTTTGTTAAAACCTACTTTTCAAGAGGCTCTGGATGCTTCAGACCAGGCATCCAAATCCTCGAAGGAATCGAAGACGTCGGAGCCCAAGTCATCGGCTCCGAGCTCTTCAGTTAAGGTTCGATCACCGGTTCCACAGACTTCGGGACCGAGTGTTCAACTGTTGTCAGTTTCCGAGCCTCGAGTCTTGGAACCGGTGATGGAGCTCCCTCCCCCGACACTGTTGAGGTTGGCTCCGTCTTCGATTCCTTCGACCCGTTCTTCCAGGCCCCTCTCCGACACCGATGTAGACCGTGTGGTGCATAATTTAATGGAGAATACGGCCTTATCCAAACTCATATCGGTCTCCTCTCAATTGGTGTCGAGACTTGAAGGCCTTCCATTATCTCCATCTGTTCCTCCTCCAAGACCTGTCCAGTCTTTGGAGCCGGAAGAAGCTGATCTGCTGATTGTGGAGCCCTCGGTGCCAGAACCGTCCTTTTCTCGGTCGGCTCCGTTCACCTCGACTCCGTCGGATCCGGTACTGGAGTCTCGGAGCCAAAGATCCATCCTTGGTTCTGGGACCGAGAGTCGGACCAATGTTTCGGTTCCGAGTCTCCCTCTCGGGGCCTCGGCTTGGATCGACTCGGTTCCGTCCTCTGGGTCGATGCCTTCGGTGCCTGTTTCGGGGATTCTTCCCATTTCTTCGGAACCGGGAGATACCTCGACTCGGGACCCGGGGGCCTTCGACCTCATGAGGAAGGTGTTGTCTACCCAGACAACCACATCAGTAGAAGCAGCCTCTCCTCCCCATAAAGGACCGTTATCCTCCTCTGCACCCACGGCTACATCCAAGCGTCGAGCACCTGTGTCTCAGCCACCCCTGGAGGGTGCCCCTCTTCCTCGGAGGCTTCTTCGGATGCTCCCCCCGAAGAAGTCCCTAGGAAAAGATTGCGTAAGAGGAGACACTTAGATTCTCCACAAGAATCATTGACATCGGACACTGACTTGGATGAGTCAGAAGGGTCCCCAAAGTCACCTTCAGAGGATGTCTCTTTTTCTGACATCTTGGAGATCCTAAAACAGAGAGGTGATTGGCAATCCCTCCCCCCTTCTGAGGATGAGTCAGTCTTGCTGAAGGCATTTGGTGCTCGCCCTTCCTCCTCCTGGGTCACTCCGCCCTTCGATGAGTTAATAGAGCTGATTGCTCGAAGGGCGTGGGAGACACCTGACATGGTGGAACCAGTCCCTAGAAAGCCTAATAAGTATATTACTGCACCCCAAAACAAGGCTTATCTCACAAAGGGAGTTCCAGTGGACGCTATGGTGGTGGCAGCGGCCACGAAAAAGGAGATGTCGGAATCTTCCTCATCTGTCCATCCGCCTAACAAAGATTCTAGGACGATGGACAGGTATGGGAAGCGCATTTTTAGTTCAGCGGCTTTTTCTATGCGATCCCTGAACTATTTGACCCACTTTACACGACTACAGAGGGATCTAATCAAAGAGTTGGGAGATACCCTCCAGGGTACTACAGATGCTGCTGTTTCAGAGAAAGTTACAGCACATCTCAATACCCTTACATCCATTGTAAACTCGTCCATGAGGCTGATCTCATACGCAGCCGAAGGATCGAGTAGGGCAGCAGCTTCAGCGATTGCTCTTCGTAGACAATCCTGGATGCGCTTATGTTCATTTGCGGAAGCCTTCAAGTCTTCCTTTACTAACGCCCCATTTGACGGTGCCACTCTCTTTGGCCCCAAAGTAAAGGAGACCCTTACCCGGTGTGAACAGGAGGGAAAGACTCTGTCTGCTGTTGGAGTCCGTTTTTCCACCCCATCCAGACCATACCCCAAAGGGCAACGCGGTGGAAAAATGTGGTTTCGAAAACCCCAAGGATCTTTCCCAGGCACACAGGGTGATGGCCCCTCTAGAGGCAGAGGAGGGGGCAGAGGTGGAAGATGCCACCCCGGTGGCAGAGGGGGTCCGCAAAACCAAGGTGACGGGGATACACCCCATGGAAAACCTTTCCAGCACTTCTGAGAGGAGGCCCGACTGTCCTGCTCTGGAGGCAGTCGGGGGTCGCTTAGCTTTATACCCTCAGGCCTGGCAAAATCTTACATCAGACAACTGGGTAAAAAGCGTTGTTACCAGAGGCTACAGAATACCCTTCCTACTGCCCCCCATTCCAATGAAAAGACTCCCAGATGTGCCGCCCCATCTGTGAGATCCTGCAGCTATAGAAATTTCAAAGCTGCTAGAAAAAAGAGTCATCCAACCAGTCCCAGCGGACCAAAGAGGATTCGGAACTTACTCAAGGTTCTTTTTAGTTCCAAAGAAGACAGGGGACTGGAGGCCGATTCTGGACCTAAGCAACCTCAATACCTTCGTCAAGAAAGAAAAGTTCCGAATGGTCACGCTTCAATCGATCCTTCCATTTTTACAGAAGGACGACTGGATGTGCTCAATAGATCTAAAGGACGCGTACTACCATATCAAAATGGCCAGGGCATCCAGGGATCACTTGCGCTTCCGGCTGGGAGCCAGCCACTTTCAGTTTCGAGCCCTGCCCTTTGGTCTGACCTCAGCCCCCAGGGTTTTCACCAAATGCATGGCAGTGGTGGCGTCTCACCTGAGACGCCTGGGATTCCAGGTGTTTCCATATCTGGACGACTGGCTCCTATCTGCCACCACCCAGCGTCAACTGATACAGGCCAGGGATTACACACTACAGCTTTGTATTCACCTCGGAATTTCCGTAAATTTCGAAAAATCTTCACTACAGCCATCACAGCATATCTTATTCATAGGAGCAGAATTGGATACGCATCATTTAATTCTAAGGCTTCTTCCAGACAGGATAGCCTCACTACAAAGCCACATATCTCTTCTTCTGTCATCCAGAAAATCCCCAGCAAAACTGGTTCTGAAGGTTTTGGGTCTCATGGCAGCTTCCCTCATTGCGATACCATTGGGAAGACTGCACATGAGAGTTCTGCAATGGCTACTGTTTGCACAATGGTCGTTCCAACAACTTCCTCTGACACACAAAATTCTGATCACGAACACATGCAAATCACACCTAGCCTGGTGGCTTCAAACTTGCAACCTTTCCAGCGGAAGACCATTTGTGCTACCCACGCCGACATCTACGGTGACCACGGACGCTTCCCTGATAGGGTGGGGGGGCATCTTTCAGGGACAGACAGTCCAAGGCGAATGGACCGAGTTAGAGTACAATCTGCACATCAATGTTCTAGAGTTGAGGGCAGTGTTTCTAGCATTGCAACTCTTTGCTCCCCTTCTTCCTCTAGGGACTATTGCAGTACAGACGGACAACATGTCCGTAGTCTGGTACATAACAAGCAAGGGGGAACCAAGTCTTATCAACTATGCAGAGAGGCCATGAGAATCTGGCAATGGGCGGAGTCCACAGGTCGCTTAATGATCGCAACGCGTATCCCGGGGTCATCCAACGTCATAGCCGACAGGCTGAGCAGAGCAATCCTGTTGCCTCACGAGTGGTCCCTCAAACAGTCAGTTGCAAAGAGAATTTTTCGCAAGTGGGGCCAGCCTTCCTGCGATCTTTTCGCGTCTCCAATGAACGCCAAATGCAGGAGCTACTTTGCCCTATTACCCCCTCCAGGGGAAGTCCCCAGGGACGTGCTGGTTCACGATTGGCCCCCGGGTCTCCTGTACGCTTTTCCTCCCTTTCCCCTGATTGCAAAGTTTCTGCAGAAAGCCAACAACTTGCAAAGGACGATAATCCTCATTGCCCCATTCTGGCCTCGTCAAATTTGGTTTCCCTTTCTTCTGGCATATCGCATTCAGGGACCCTGGATGCTGGACCCGGAACCAGATCTACTGACCCACTCGTCAGGGGCTCCCCACCCCTCGCTCTTGTCACTCCACCTAGCAGCTTGGCTGCTCCGCTTCCCTACTTAGCCAGGTCTGATCTTCTCTCACCTGCAGTTCAGAATATACTAGTAGCTTCTCATAAAGCTTCCACTACAAAGACCTACACTAGTAAATGGAAGCGTTTTGTGTTCTGGGCAAATACACAGCATTTGGACCCTGTTATAGTTCCTTTAAACAAGATCTTGGAGTTTTTGACAGAATTGTTTCACCAAGGAGCTTCTCCAGCCACTTTAAGGGTGCAATTGGCTGCCATTTCCAACTTTCATGTGGAAGAATGTTATGGCTCACAGACTTTGTAAGGCCTTTTTGAAAGGATCTTTCCATATTAGACCACCAGTTAGAACTCCTACATCTCCTTGGAATCTAAATCTCTTATTATCTAAGTTGATGCTACCTCCATTTGAGCCAGCCTCCTCTTGTTCTTTGAAGTATTTGTCGTGGAAGGCCCTCTTTTTGGTAGCCATTACATCCGCTAGGCAAGTGTCTGAGCTTCAGGCTCTTTCCATGAAACACCCTTATCTGATCTTTCATTCTGACAGAGTATCTCTTCGCACTAATCCATCCTTTCTCCCCAAAGTCTGCTCTATTAATAACATTAATCAATCCACTGAACTGCCTACCTTTTTCAAAAATCACTCCAATAAGTTGGAGTATATGTTACACAAGTTGGATGTTCATAGACAACTTAGATTTTACTTGGATAGAACAAAGGATCACAGGAAATCTGATCAACTTTTTGTAGCTTTCGCTGATAGCAGGAAAGGTGTAGTAGTTACTAAATGAACCCTTTCCAAATGGCTAACTGATTGCATTATATTCGTTTATGATTCTTCAGAACAAACTTTACCTGGCAAACCCAAGGGGCACTCTACAAGATCAGTTTCTACATCCCTGGCTCATGCAGCTCGCCTACCATTAGACACTATTTGTGCAGCTGCCACTTGGTCTAAACCACATACGTTCATTTCTCATTACAAGGTAGACAGGGTTTCTAGGGACAGGGCAACCTTTGGTTCCACTGTGCTCAAGAACGTTCTCCCGTGAGTTCCTCAGGAACATGGAGCTAGGGACGCTACCCAGGTGTAAGAACAAACGGCGAGATCGAACACTCTCACATTTAGAAGTTATGTCCTTACCATAACGTTCCATGTGGAGTGTTCATCTCGCCTTTGTTCTTACATTCCCACCCTCCCACCCTCAGGAAGAATGTGCAGTTTGGTGCCTGGTCTGGATTATTTGGCTTCTGCTTTGCAGTGGTTGTATATATATGTATATCTTGTATATATATATATGGATAAGTGCTTGTACAGTATGTTGTTTGTTTTTTGCATGAATATGCTCTCTCTCTGACTCCTGGTTTGCTTGCAAACTAGATCTGAGGTAAAGGCAGAGGGGGATTGTGGGAGTTAGGTTAGTCTCGAGTTTCTTCTCGATGCAGAGCTTGCAAGCGGCCGACACGGAGCCGAGGATCAGCTCCGAACCCAGGTGTAAGAACAAAGGCGAGATGAACACTCCACATGGAACGTTATGGTAAGGACATAACTTCTAATTCTGTGCTATACTATTACCCCTGCAGCACTATGAATTGTTATTACTAATTGCTATTTAATTCTAATGCACAATAACCTGCAGAGGTGGACATAGTGAAGTGGTTTTATTTTTGACTCCGCTTTCTTCTCCCTAAAATGTGCTTTATGTTCTCAAAAGATAGGATTATCATGCCCAACCCTAATGATGCTTAGAATAACTGATTACTTTGAGGATATCTGAGAAGATTGCCAAAGAATTTCTTCTAGTAACACTGTCTGGTTTGTGTTCTGTCATATTTTAAGCCCAGTGCTATAAGCACTTCCTTCGTCAGCTGCAAAATAGTGCTTAAGTTACAAATATATAAAGATATATCCCCTTCACAACTTTGACTTACCATTTTATTGACTTTCATAACAGTGAGACCACATTGTCGAATGTTTAAAGTCATGAACTCCTGGATAAGAAGAATAGGTTTAACTTGACTAAGAATGAGCATGAATTGAAGCAAAGTTTGAGGCACGATGACACTTTATGGTTTTTGAAGTCTGATAAGGGTGGGGGAATTGTCATTTCTAATAAGACTGATTATGTGAACTCTTTAACCGAGGTTTTGTCTGATAGTATGAAATATGTTATTTCCTCTAAAAACAAAGTTTTTATAGCCTATCGAAAAGATTTATTTATTCATTGAAGATGCACTTTTTCAGGGTGGCTTTTCTGAAGAGCTTTACAAGTTTTTAAAAGTTGACCATCTGTTGATCCCGGTGGCCTTTTGCATACCAAAGGTATGCAAAAATATTTATGACCCAACTTTTAGGATTATTATATCTCAGCCAGTGGTAGTTCCACCTTCCCCCGCAGTGTTTTTTTTTTTTTTTATCGATTATTGATGGATATTTTAGACCCTATTACAAAGTTATTGAAGGACTCATGGGATTTTTTTTAACTAAAATCAACACAGATTGGTTTTCTGAAGGTTGTAGTTTTTCAACTATCAATGTAATTGATTTATTTACATCTGTACCCCATGATGAGGGTCTTGCACCTTTTATGATGCTATCAGGAATCTTACAGTTTTTAGTGATGCATTAATTTTATTATGTTAGCCATGGAATTTATACTTAAAAACAATTAATTTATGTTCAAGGGCGAGTTTTATAAAACAAATCCATGGTGTGGCAATGGGGGCAAATTGTGCCTGCTTGTATGCTAATATGGTCTTATATTCTTGGGAACTTAAGCATGTCCTCAATTCACAATGGCTATGTTATTTTAGATACCTGGATGATATTTTTGTTTTATGGAGAGAATCATCTACTCAACCCCTATTATTTGTGGATTATTTGAATAGTTTGTGTCCATTTTTTAAATTTACCACAACTACTACTGAACATTCTATTGATTATTTAGATGTCACAATATATAAAGATTATGGTAAATAGTCCTTTGGTTCAAAAATATGTAGGAAACCCACCTTTTCTAACAACTATTTAGATTTTAAGAGCTTTCATCCTAAGCAGACCAAAAGGAATATTTTTAAAGAGCAATTGGTTAGAGCGGCAAGAATGTGCTCAATCTCACCACCTTGAATATAGAGATGGAGAAAATTACTAACATGTTTTTAGATAGGGGTGATCCTACTGATTTGCTTAGTAAAATAAAAGTGGAAATATTAGTGGGTTGGGGGACTAAAGTTAAACAATTATTAGGCGATATTGAATATTTTGACTTGTGCACCAACAACAGCAGATGCCCCGATCATACCAACAACATGGTTATTCCATATGGTCAAGGGGGGAGGGAGATTTTTGAGAAATTGGTTAATTTTTAAAAGTAATTCCAGTGCATTGAAAACCTTAGGTGTTGAACCTCATTTTGTATATAAGACCAGAAAGAACTTTAAATATTTATTCAAGAACATCAATTTGCTCAGCCCTTTAAGTATTAAGGGCACAAAAAAATTTGGGACTTGTAGACAATGTCCTTACATTTTGGACAAGGACAATATGGTTTTAAAAGATGTAGGTTACACAGTTAAAATGACTCAAAGCAACTGTAGTACTAAAGGACTGGTTTATATTGCTGTTTGTGACCAATGTGTTAGTTATTATATAGGGAAAACAGAAAAGAGATATAAAACTAGGATTTATGAGCATTTGTATGCAGTTTCTAAAAGGAACATCAATAACTCTCTATTCAAGCATTCTTTACAATGTCCGGGTTTTACAAAGTTTAGATTTGGTATTTTAGAATTGGTACCTTTGAATTCAAGAGGAGGGTGGTGGGAACCTTTTCTTGAACTTAAGGAATTTTACTGGATAATTAAGTTAAAATCCCACTTACCACTGGGTATTAATGACTTTGTTTCTATTTCACCTGTTTTAAAGAAGAGGATTTTGAATTTCTAAATTATTTAACTTCATTTTTAGCTGTATATTTAGTTGGAATTTTTATCTTGCATAACTTGCTACATAATACGTTTTTATATAGTATGTGCTTATATATTTTTTGTATGTATTATTTAGATTTTAAGAGCTTTCATCCTAAGCACACCAAAAGGAATATTTTTAAAGAGCAATTGGTTAGAGCGGCAAGAATGTGCTCAGATCTCACCATCTTGAATATGGAGTCAGTCACCAGAGCTGTGGATGAGGGCAAGGCAGTTCATACAGCCTACCTCGATCTGGCCATGGCCTTTGATACCATTCCCCACTCAGGAATTATTGATAGACTCACCAAACTAGACATCAACCCCTATATCACTAGGTGGGTTACAAATTGGCTCACAGAACCCACAGTGTGAAACTAGCAGATTCCAAGTCAGACTGCTGACCAGTCATGAGTGGAGTCCCACAGGGATCAGTCCTCAGTCCTCTCCTGTTTGCCATCTACTTCTCAGATGTCCAGACCAACACGGAGGGGCTCTGGCTGACCAAACTTGCCAACAATTGCAAGCTGGGAACCATTATTAACTCCCCAAATGATGTGGACATCCTACAGAAAGGCCTCACTGAGACCAAAGACTGGTGTCAAAACCATGGCCTTAAGCTTAATGCCAAAAAATGCATCGTCATTCCCTTTGGGAAAAACTCAGTTCCCACTAATTACCACATTGATGGTAGCCCACTGAATACTGAAGGCTTTGTAAGAGATTTGGGGACACAGGTTGACAGCAACCGCTCCTTCAACCACCACATTGCCACTGTGGTCAGAAAGTCCTTCTATGTGGCACATCTCATTACCAAGGGTTTTACATCCAGGAAGAAAGAGGCCATCATCTCACTCTCTCTACTCTTCCCTCATTAGACCAGTCATTGAGTATAATGCCCCATTTGGCATGTACCTCACTAAACACCTGCAATAGCCAGAAAGGCCACAAACGTACCTCATGAAGAGGATCTTAGGCCTTAAACACATGCCCTACATGGACAGACTCAAAAACACCAGCTTTTCTCTGTCTCATATCGTCTATTAAGAGGCAATCTCTGCTTGACTTACAAAGCCATGTCTGACCCAGCCCTGTTAGAAATATTACACCTAAAGAAATCCCAGTCCCTCCTCACCACATGCTCTGTGGATCGCAACCTCATTACCACAATCAACAGAACATGCTGGAGGGATAAGTTCATAACCCAGAGACTGCCTATGCTCTGGATTAGACTTCTCATACATGTCAAGCAGAACACCTCACTGGCCTTTTTCAAGAGAAATCTTGATGAGTGGATGGGAAATAGAAAGCTCACCCCCAGGGATCACTCCAGTGGCTCTACTTGATAGAGGCACTGAGAACTACCTGTGGCATGCTGCCAGGGCACTTCTATGGGCTAGGCTTGTAAAGGCTCCAGGGGTGTTGTCCTAGTACACACCTATGAACTTATGAACCTATGTATGTTTAAGTTTGTATTTGATATTGTACAAAAGAATATTTTTATGTATGTAAAGGTAAATGGGGTACTTTGGCCTTTAAGAAAGTATAAAGGTAACAACAAGATTCATTTTAATTGCCATCTTAAATTGCTTTACTTATTTATTTATTTGTTTGTTTATTTTATTTATTTTATATTTGTTTACTGGGAAAGTCCGACTGGACAAATAGTCCTTTTTCAGCAGAGGCCCAGGGAGAAATGCTCCACAAATAATATCAATTACAACAGTACATTGCTTTGCTAATTCTGTCTCATTCATATGTAATTCAAACAATTTAGCAATGGTGTGCAAACAATTCTACAGAGCTGTACAATAGAGAATAAAAGAAAATGAAAACAAATACAAATTTAGAGATAGAAATTGTTTTAAGTAAGGTATACAATCAGACTTAGTGGTAAACATGGTTGAATGAGTAAGTGAGTAGAATAACAGAGGTTATATCCACAAGACTATATTACCCTGGAGTGTGGCAGGAGCACAGCCAGTTGTTGGCCAGATGATGTTATAAGGATGTTTTGAATTCTAATATTGAGGTTTTACTAGTGATGTTAGAGGGCAGAGAGTTCCTATTCTGGCTATATAGGTAGAGAATATGGCTTCACCTGCAGAGTTGTTGGCCTTAGAGACTTCTAATAGCTGTATGTTACTTGATCATAGTACTCTCTTCCCTGCGTATAGCTGTAGTACATTTCTTAGGGCAGGAGTTTTTTCTGGGTGATGTAAGCTGATTATATAGGAGTAGTTAGGGTAATTCTAGCCATTGCAGTTGTTTCAGAGCTGTACAATGGTGGGTCATATAAGGAAAGTTGGTGGCAAATCTAGTAATTTTATTGTAGCATGTTTCTAGTTTTGAGATCTCTGATTTTCTTAGGTTAGTGAGAACTGGGGCGGCATATGTGAGTGTGGAGAGAAGGTGTGTATGGGCTATAGTTTCCTTGATTATTTTAGTTAGGAAAGATTTGTTCCTATATAGAACCCCTAGTTTTTTTGTGGACTTTTTTTATGGTATGGGCAATGTGAATGTCAAATCTTTATGGTATGGGCAATGTGAATGTCAAATCTCAAGTGATAGTCAATCTCAACACCTAGTAGCTTAGTGTGGGTAGTTGGTGAGATAATGGTGTTATTTTTGGATACTGTGTTAAATGGTTGAGATGGTGGTGTGAATTTAGTGGGGTTGAGGAGAAGGAGTTTAGTTTTAGTGGGGTTTAGAATTAGCTGATTAACAGATAACCAGGATTCTACAGATAGAAAGGATCCCTGAGTGAATGTGTGAAGCTCCTAGATGGTTTGGGCTGTACAGATCAGTGTGGAATCATCTGCATATTGTATGACTGTAGCATGAGGTGTAGAGGTGTGAAGGTTATTGGTGAAAATAGAAAAAAGTAGCGGCCCAAGGATGGAGCCTTGAGGAACACCTAATGATACTGGGAGTAGAGGAGAAATGTCAGTGTCACTGTACTGCCTGTTGTTTCCTAGTTAGATAACTTTGAAACCAAGTAATAGTGGATGCAGAGAAATTCAGTGTAGAAAGGACATTGATAAGCTTATCACGTGCCACTGTATCAAATGCCTTGGAGAGATCTAGAAAGAGAGCCGATACAAAATTATTATAATTTCTATATTTGTTTACTGTTTCTGTGAATGACAGGAGGGCAGTTATGGTGCTATGTGAAGGGTGGAAACCGTGTTGAGTGTTAGTAAGAAGTTTATGGGTGTTAAGGTGATCCATGATTTGTCTATGGATGCACCTTTCTAGAACTTTGGATTATAGCTGATTAAGTATTTTTTAAGTATTTAAGCAAGTGATTCTGGGTATGACATTGTTCTGAAGAAGTCCCAAGTTTGTGGTAGGGATGAAAGTGCTTAACCTGTATTTATTAAAGTTCTGTTTGTCATTTTATTTGCTTGGACACCTGTTTTTTATACAGAATATGTGCTTTTCTAGGAGTATGGAGCTTATGGTGTGAAACTGCCAAAGAGACAGTTTTGTTTGTTTAGTTTATTGGTGGCTCTTTTCCAGTGTTGTTTTGTTATTACTAGTTTTTATTTGATTCTAATGCACAATAACCTGCCCGGGTAGACATAGCAAAGTGATTTTATTTTTGACACAGCTTTCTTCTCCCTAAAATATGCTTTGTGTTCTCAAAGGATAGGATTATCATGCCCAACCCTGAGGATACTTAGAACAACTGATTACTTTGAGGATCTCTGAGAAGATTGTCAAAGAATTTCTAGTAACACTGTCTGGTTTGTGTTCTGTCATATTTTAAGCCCAGTGCTAGAAGCACTTCCTTTACCAGCTGCAAAATATTGCTTAATTTATATATATATATATATATATATATATATATATATATATATATATATATATATATGTATATATAGCTCCCCTTCATAATGTTGACTTACCAGTTTGTTGACTTTCATAACAGAGAGACCACATTGTCGAATGTTTAAAATCACGAACTCTTGGAACAGTGTAGTTTCTCTATGGATAAGTAAATACTTGGACAGCATGGTGAACTTTGCCATTTTCTCCACTGTAGTGCAATTTCAGAGTTGGTATATTTAGTTAGTGGGTTGCGGGGGGTGAAGTCCCCCACTCCACTGAGTTTAATTTGTTTACATTTCTAATTTCATTGTTGCTGGCCAAGTGGTTACTTACCTGGAGAGAAAATATGATGTTACGGGAGTTCATGATTTTAAATATTCGACAATGTGATCTCACTTTTATGAAAGTCGACAAAATGGCAAGTCGACATTATGAAGCAGAGCCATATTTTATATATATATGTATATATTAAACTTGGAATCATTTAGCTCATTTAGTTTACTTCCCTCAGTGTTATCATTTTTTTCTGGAGATTACTGAATAAGAGAACTGTGAAGTGTCAAAGGTTCAGTAGGTTTGTGACTTCCAAAGGGGAAAAAAGAAGTTGTAAATGAGAGTGCACATTAAAAGAATTAGGCAGTTTTATAAACTTAATAGAATTATGCTGCAAGTAGGTAGGAAAGAATGAAGAGTTGCATTTTCCTGGCTGCTTTTACAGTTTAAGGTGATATAAGAACTCAGGAAATGGATTCATACAAGAAGTATTAGAAGAATGTATTCAATCCCAGCCATACCTCTCAACATCTTAGTGCAAGAAATGTGGACAAAGCCAAAAATAACAGGGGGACAATGGCTCACAAATAGGGATATATTTTAAATATTGCTGCTATGGATGTAGAAAGTTGCTAGAATAACAGATTATGCATTAGCATGCATATTTTTTCTGAAGAATATGAAGTCTGAAACTCAAATGTCTGTAATTATTTGTGATTTCAGTCCTCAGTAATTTGATAGAAAAATAGAAGTTATGTTCTTACCATAACGTTCCATGTTAGTTGTCTTCTTCTCGCCTTCTTCTTGCTGGATGGGTTCGGAGCCGACCTCGGCTCCGACTCGGCCACTCTAAAAGCTCGAGAGTTGGTTCCACCGGCTCGAGGCTCCCCTTATATCCCACAATGCTAGGCGAGAGTTACCTCAGATCTCGTTTGTAAGCTAACCCCAGCTTATAATAGTAACAGTATAACTGTAAACAGAGTCCACCTCTAACAACAGGAAGAAAGAAGGGTGACCTACATCCTGAACCAGGAAATATGCATAATAGCATATGTCTAAGAAAGAGGTGGTAGAAAGAGAGGTCACAATCACAACTCCTCTAGGTCTGTCCAGGCCAGGGGGAAGGAGGGTGGGACGCAAGAAGAAGGCGAGAAGAAGACAACTAACATGGAACGTTATGGTAAGAACATAACTTCTATATGTTAAGTTGTCTATCTCGCCTTCATTCTTGCTGGATGGGACCGCCCCTAGCACCTTGTCCCGGGTGGCCTAACGGAACAGACTCCTGAGAACAGTGGAACCAAAGTTAGCTCTATGCCTAGAAGCTAAATCCAACTTATAATGAGAAATGAAAGTGTGAGGAGTAGCCCAAGTAGCCGCTGCACAAATGGTGTCAATAGGCAGTCTGTCTTGGAAGGCTAAAGAAGTAGCCAAAGCTCTGGTGGAATGGGCCTTAGGTTTATCAGGCAGCTTTTGATGTCTAATTTCATATACAAGGGAAATCAAAGATGTTAGCCATCTGGATAATGATACCTTTGAAACTGAAAGTCCCTTTCTGCTTTCCGCATAGGAGACAAACAGCTGATCAGATTTTCTGAACTGTTTTGTTCTATCCAAGTAGTACCTCAATTGACGGTGAACATCCAGGCAGTGTAATTTTTGTTCAGACCTATTGGAGTATTCTGGAAAAAAGACAGGTAGATCAATGCTTTGATTTAGATTTGACGTCGAGACCACCTTAGGCAAAAAGGACGGGTTAGTTCGTAAGGATACTCTGTCCTTATGAAACAAAAGATAAGGAGGACGACAGCTGAGTGCCTGAAGCTCTGAAACTCTTCTAGCTGATGTAATAGCTACCAGAAAAAGAGTCTTCCATGATAATAATTTTAAAGAACAGGAGACTGTAGGTTCGAAAGGGGGGAGAATCAAAGAAGCAAGAACTAAATTTAGGTCCCAAGGAGAAGGAGGATTTCTTATAGGAGGTCTGAGAAGAAAAACTCCTTTCAAAAAGGCTTTGCAAAGCTTGTGGGACATTAAGGCAGATTCAGAAATACCCACATGAAAGTTAGAAATAGCTGCCAATTGAACTTTAAGTGTAGAGGGAGATGAACCTGCATGGAAGAGTTCAGCTAGAAAATCAAGGACTAATTGGATGGAAGCAGTGAAAGGATCTATGTCCTTTCCTTGAGCCCAATATGTGAAGCGTTTCCACTTACTCAAATAAATCTTCCGAGTGGAAGATTTATGGGAAGCTATCAAATATCTCTAACAGAGTGAGATAATTGAGGAAGCCTGGCTAAGGTTGGAACTGGAGGAACCAAGCAGTGAGGTTCAGAGAGGGGAGGGAGCAATGAAACTGACCCGACTGATGGATCAAAAGATCTGGAACTAGGTCCAGATTCCACGGTCGCTCCAAAAGAAAACGATGTAGAAAGGGGAACCACACTTGTCGAGGCCAGTAAGGAGCAATGAGGATCAATGAGGCCTTCTGAGCGATAGCTTTCTGTATCACTTGAGAGATTAGTGGGAAGGGAGGAAATGCATACAGAAGTCCCCGGGGCCAAACTTGGACTAGAGCGTCTCTGCTGGGTTGGCCTGGTAAAGGGAATAGAGTGAAATATTCTTTGCACTTGCTGTTTTGGGGAGTAGCAAAAAGATCGCAGCAAGGCTGACCCCACTTGAGAAAAATTTCTCTCACTACAGAGTCTTTCAGAGACCACTCGTGAGGCATGAGTATAGCTCTGCTCAACTTGTCCGCAATTTGATTGGACTTTCCGGGGATGTGCGTTGCTATCAGAAACCGCTGAGAAGAAATCGCCCATTGCCACAGTCTGCTTCTCGACACAGGGGGTATGACCTGGTTCCGCCTTGTTTGTTGATGTACCACACTACAGACATATTGTCTGTTTGGATTGCAATCGTTCCCAAGGGAAGAGAGTCTTGAAGGGCTTGCAACGCTAAAAGCACTGCTCTCATCTCCAGAACATTTATGTGCAAGTGGCATTCGTTTGGTTGCCATGTGCCCTGGACCGTCCTGCCCTGATAATCCCCCCCCACCCGATCAGGGAGGCATCCGTTGTCAGAGTAGCAACCGGAGGAGGTGGAACAAAGGGTCTTCCCAACAAGAGCTGAGGGGAAGACATCCACCACATGAGATGATTTTTGCACGCTTGCGTGATCATAATGGTGTGAGACATTGAAAGTTGCTGGTATGACCATTGAGTAAAGAGCATCCATTGAAGGATCCGCATGTGGAATCTGGCTAATGGAAGCAGAGGTATGGCCGCTGCCATAATTCCCAACACTTTCAGAACCTGGCTTTGATTCTGTTGTTGTTGAAAAGGAGTGATACCAGTTTGTGAATGTCTGTTATTTTCTGATGTGTTAGTCTCGCAGACATGTTTACTGTATCTAGATTTGCGCCTATGTAGGTAATAGTACGACAAGGCGACAAAACAGACTTTTCGCAATTTATTGAAATACCCAGCTTTTGACAAACGCGAAAAGTGTAATCCCTGGCCATCAGAAGGAGATGCTTGGTGGGAGCTGTGAGGAGCCAGTCGTCCAAATATGGAAACACCTGGAATCCTTGTCGTCTCAGGTGAGAAGCTACCACTGCCATGCATTTGGTAAACACCCGGGGGTCAGTGGTGAGACCAAAGGGCAGGGCCCTGAACTGAAAATGACTGGTTCCCAGCCTGAAGCGGAGGAATCTTCTGGAGCGTCTGTTCATTTTTATGTGATAGTACGCATCCTGAAGGTCTATAGAGCACATCCAGTTTCCTTTGCCCAAAAGGGGAAGGATGGATTGCAGCGTGACCATCCGAAATCTTGTTTTCTTGACTGATCTGTTCAAGACACTGAGATCCAAAATTGGTCTCCAGTCCCTGTTTTCTTTGGAACTAAAAAGAACCTTGAGTAGATTCCGGATCCTTGCTGGTCTGCTGGAACTGGCTGAATTGCTCTTTTTGCAAGCAGTTTTGAAATCTCCAAAACCGCTAGATCCCTTTGAGCGGGTGGAACATTTGGAAGGGATTTTTTTGACTGATTTGGAATGCGAAGAAAGGGGATAGAATAGCCTTCGGAAATGATGGACTGTACCCATTTGTCTTGAGTCAGGGATAGCCAGGCTTCTGGGTACAGTGACAATCTTCCCCCGACTGCCTCCGAAGATGGGCAGTCGGGCAACACCTCAGGGATGCTGAAAGGGCTTGTCAGGGAAGGCTTCCCGATTGCCCTGGTTCTGCGGACCCCCCCTGCCCCTAGGGCGACGTCTACCATTGTTATTCCCGCCTCTGCCTCTGGCGGGAAACGACTCTGTGCGTCAGGCGAAGTCCCTTGAGATTGTTTACAGAACCACATCTTTCCACCTTTCTGGCCTTTGGGGTAAGGCCTAGAAGGAGTAGAAAAACGGACTCCGACGGCAGAAAGGGTCTTGCCATCAGTTTCGCACCTAGTCAAGGTTTCTTTCACTTGAGGACCAAAGAGGGATGATCCATCAAACGGTGAGTTAGTGAAAGACTTCTTGAAGGGGTCCATAAAATTGCATAGCCGCATCCAGGCATGCCTACGTAAGGCCACACCTGTCCCTGCGGCTCTGCTCGCTCCATCAGCCGCGTAAGAAAGAAGGCGCATGGAGGAGTTGGTTATGGAGTTAAGGGTAGCCAGCTGCGTGTTCATCTTATCTTGGAAACCCGCAGCTGTAGGGTCCTTAACATTTCACTCGCTTCCTTGATCAAGTCCCTTTGAAGACGAGTAAAATGGCACAGGTAGTTCAGCGAACGCATGGTAAATGTCGCTGACGAGAACATCCGCTTCCCGTACCTGTCCATGGACCTAGATTCCTTGTTAGGTGGATGGACAGGTACTGAAGGATCAGCTAGCTCCTTCTTAGTGGCAGCAGCTACCACCATAGCATCCACAGAAACTCCTTTTGTTAAGAACTGTTTGTCTGCTGGTGCCGTTATGAACTTGGAGGGTCTCCTGGGAGTGGGGTCCACTGAATCAGGAGCCGTCCATGCCTTCTTAGCAACCACCTGCATGAGGGGGTCAAAGGGGGGGGACACCCAGGAGGTGGAAGGACGAGAGCCAAACGCCTCAAGATACACAGATTCGTCCTCCGAAGGGTTGAGGGCTGGCCAATTTCCCCTCTGTTTCAGGATCTCCAGAATGTCTGCAAATGAGACATCTTCAGAAGGGGAACGGGGGGAACCCTCAGAATCATCCAAATCTGTGTCTGACGTGATGGACTCAGGTGAGTCAATGTGTTTCCTCTTACACTTCCTCTTCCGAGGGGGCTCTTCTGCCAAATCAGGAGAGGCCTCGGAAGAGGATGAAATCCCCACAGGGGGTTCCTGAGGAGCTGGCTCTCTGCGGTCCGGGATGAGGGAGTGAGTCGACTTAACCTGAGGCACTGTAGAGGGAGGGGCGGACGGAGCCGACTGTGGAGTAGAGCCAGGCTCTAACACACTCCGCATGACCTCGAATGCACCCCTGTCAGGCAGAGCCAGAGGTCCCCGCTCCGAGAAGCTAAGAACCCCCCTCGGCACCGACAGTGATGGCTCCGAGGCTGATGTCGGAGCCGAACTCACCAGCGCCGAAGCACCGAGAGGGAGAGGGGGGTCGGACAAGGTTCCGATGCCACTCACCCCCTCGGAGCCGACGAGGGAAGTCCGGCGCCGAGGGGTCTTCCAAGGAAGAAATCGGAGCCGACGACGGAGCCGAAGACAATTGTATTGGCTCCGACGCTATCACAGTCTCGGTTCCGACGCGACCCGGCTCCGAGCTCAAGAGAGTCGAAGGAGGAATATGTTGATGGACCGGGGCAGGCATCGACTGATGAGTCGGGCTCTGAAGCATCTGGGCCAGTGCCTCGGACTTAAGAAGTCGACTCACTACCCTCTGAAGGTCATGATCCGACAGCCTCGATGACCTAGAGGAGTGAGATCTTTGGCTCCGTTCAGACAGCAGGGGAGATCCTGGAGCCGAATGAACAGAGCCAAGAGATGGTGACCTGGACCTCTTCCTAGTTGTCGGCTCCGAAGGTCTGGTCGGAGCCGACACGGGAACTTCTAATACCTCGGCTCCGGCCGGAGCCGAGGGAGCCACAGAAACTGTGGACTGAGACTTATCGGCTCCAGCCGGAGCCGATGAAGGCAGAGGTTGAGAAACCTTAGGTCTCGGCTCAGTTGTCGGAGCCGAAGACCTAGATGCCTTAGAGGGCTTCCCTGTAGAAACAGAAAGGGAATCCTCTGGCTTGAGTAAGCCTCTTAATATCAATTTATTTTTTCTTTCCTGCAGGACCCTGGGGCTGAAGCCATGGCACACAGCACAGGAGTCCTGCAGGTGCAAAGGTCCCAGACAGTAGACACAAGAAGTGTGAGCGTCTGTCAGAGACATTTTCTGACAGCACGCATCACACTTCTTGAATCCGGAGACCTTTGCTTCCTTAGACATTTTTTAACAGGTGTAAACAAACACACACACAAACACACTAATTACACCCTGTCAAGTTTAAATTATAATAAAAACCACTAACTAGGATTTTAAAATAATACACACACTCCACTAGGGAAGAGAAAAGGCCTGTAGGCCCAAGGGAAGAACCTAAAGTTCTTGAGGGAAAAAAAAAAACGGGAATTTTTTAGAAGGGGATAAAAATTTCTCTAAACTAAGGGAAATAAGTAAAAATATTAAAATTAAAGGGGTTTTGATAGACTAAATTACACAAGAAAAAGTCACTTACCAAGAACCGGTAGAAAACCAACCTCGATAGCTGTAGCGGCAAACGAGATCTGAGGTAACTCTCGCCTAGCATTGTGGGATATAAGGGGAGCCTCGAGCCGGTGGAACCAACTCTCGAGCTTTTAGAGTGGCCGAGTCGGAGCCGAGGTCGGCTCCGAACCCATCCAGCAAGAATGAAGGCGAGATAGACAACTTAACATCTACAATTTTTATGATGAACAGACCAAATATATAAGGTAAAAATCCAGACATTCTGCAGAAATCTGAACAGTTGAGAAGTATGACTCCAGCATATAGTACAGAGAGGGAACTAGCTAACGTAGAAATGCTACAGAAAGGAAGATACAGTCAAGTCACTCTTCTGATATATTTGGCAGTAAAAGGATCATATTTAGATAGGAAAATAAACTTTGGGAAAAGGAAATATGTTTAGAGCATGAATATCATTTAAGCTTCTTGAATTGCTTATGCTTAAATATGTACAGCTTTGTCGTGTGTGTGTGTGTGTGTGTGTGTGTGTGTGTGTGTGTGTGTGTGTGTGTGTGTCTGTGCACATATGTGCATGTATGACTGTGCAAGCACTTTCGCTGTCTTTCACAAATGCAAGATTTGATTAGTCATATGCAGGCAGTGGAAACCCGTGCTCTCGCCCCTTCAAATGTGTGGAAGAAGGCTTGAAATGCAGCAATGCTGTTGGAAGTAAAGTGAGTTGACAGCACTCTTTTACTGTAACACTAGATCATAATAGGCTAGCAGCAGTAAGGTTAATGTGAAAGTGTTTAAATTGTTGAATAAATGAGTAAAATGGTAGACATGGGAGCCTCATGATGAAAAGTTTCTGATGATGCGGACTTAATTTCTCTTCCATTAGATATTTAAAATCTTGAACAAGAAATGATAAAAGCATAAAGATGAAAATATAGTAAGTGGTTAAAAAAAAGGTCAGCCTTATTTAGAGTTAACAGAGAAATGTTTATATGCTGGTAAATTCTTCTTGTTTTTTGCCTCATTTAGATAACATTCATGAAGATTTACAGATGTCTATATTTGATTTAGAAAGGCTTTAAGGCTGGGTAAGGTTTATACAATTTCTATGGCATTTATACCTTTGTTTAACATTGTAACACTTTATCTTAAGCATGTGGACATTGCAGCTACCATTATAAATACAAATAAAATGTGATGATAACTTTGAAACAATTACAGTAATAGACTTCACAGTACAAGTGATACTATGAAAGGGTGATTAGAGTAATGAGGAAAGAAGATGAAGAGAGTGAAACAGTGAAGAGATAGAGTACAAAGTGTAAAAGATAGTAAGGTAAGATGCACATAAATTAACTATATACATATATATTAACTTTATACAATATATATAATGTGGAAGAGATGTTACATATTAGGAGGTACTTTATTTTCTTCCAAATTTGTCATAAGTGAAGATGAAAGTTCAGTGTGGGATCAAGCCATATACCAAGGCATTTGAAGGAGATGACTTGATCAATGTGGTTGTTAAGATAGTCCTGAATAAGAAATGACGGAGATTTTTTCTGACATTGAGGGGCAGTACCAAACAGCATTGTTTAGTTTAGAAGTGTTCAGAATTAACTTTTTGTTATTAAGCCATTTGATAAGAGAAAGAAAGTCCACTTGTAGTTGTTGTTGCATGGCCAAAGAGATCAGGTTTGAGTGAAATAAGAACATGTCATCAACATAAAAAGAGAGGTGAGGGAGGTCAAGTGATAGTTTATTAATGAAAATGGGAAAAAGGAGGGTGCTAGAATGGAACCCCAATGGACTTCGTTAAGAAGAGGGGTGGAAGCAGAGAAGGTATTCTGAAACTGAACAGAGAAGTACCAATTGGAAAGATAATTTTTAAACCAGGGAGTTGTCTCTGGGCTAATTCCAGTTTCAGTTAAGTGATCTAACAGAATGTTATTGTCAACTAGATTGAAAGTTCTGGTGAAGTCAATAAAGAAGACTCCAGTGAAGAGATAGCCAGGAAGATGCTTTCACTAAGCATCCAGAGTATTGTAGAAGTTCTCCTTCCAACCCAAAAGCCATGCTGTTTTGAGGATAGCAGATTATATTGGGATATATAATGGATGAGTTGATGGTAAAATCCTTGAATTTTTTTTTCTTTTACAAAGTATGGGAAGAACAGAGATGGGCAGGATTCAGTGGCATGGGATGGGTTAATTTTTTTTTTTGGGGGGGGGGTTTAAAAGTGGTTGTTGTACAGATATCAGGCATGATATTTTGAGGTAGGTAGAAATTATAAATGTGAAGGGGGAGCAGAACTATTAAGTTTTTTCATAGGCATAAAGACCATGGGGAAAAGATTGTCAGGACCAGCAGGTGAGGCATATTTTAGTTCTTCGGGTAGTGGTATTGCATGTTTTGGTTTTATTGCTTGAAATGGAAAGTGGGAATATATGGGAAGGAGAGACATAATGGAATCAGGGATGGGAAGTGTACTAAAGTGGTTGCTGAAAAGCACAGCTGTGAGGTAGGATGACGAGGAGTTGGTGTTAGCTGGATTAGTACGGTCTGTCAGGCGGTTAACTTCTGCCCATAATTTAGGTGAGTTGAGAAGGGACGGCAGATGCTTCTTCATAATGTGACTTTTATATCATATGATTGCCTGTTTAGCTAGATTTCTTAGCTTAGTATAGTGATGCCTGGAAAAATGAGGATGGGTTGTTTTGTCAAATATGTCATGTGTTGTTTACGAGACTAAGGAGGCATTTGAGTTCATACATGAGGCAGTTGTTTTTGGGGGGTTTATAAAGTCATGTAATTTTAGAAGAAAATGAGTCCTGGATGTTGAGAATTTTTGTGAGGAGAATGCTGCAGTGGTTAGGGTCAATTGAAGAGAGAATAACAGACCAGTCTAATGAGGCTAGAATTATATTTAGTTTGAGCATATTTGGCTGGGATTTTTTCCTGAATGATGTAAGGAAGGGAGGGATTTTGTTTATGTGCTGAGAGATATTGAAGCTGATTAGACAATGGTTGCTGTAGGAAGGGGGATACATGAGAATTTGAGAAATGCTGTTAGGATTATTGCTAATGATAAGATCAAGAAGTGCTTGATGAAAAGATTGATCTGGTATGTTCAGGGGCCAGTTGTGTGAGTTTGAATTGATTAAGGATTTCCAAGATATTTTGATTAGGATGAAGAAGATTTTTGATTGATTCTTATACTGGGTGAGCAAATCGGTGTAAGTAAGGAAATTATTTTTTTGAGCTGTGATACAGGATCTGAATCGCCTAGACATAGTAAAGCCTTGCCGAGTTTAATTCTGGTGGCTGCCAAAAAAGCAATTACTATAAAATGGAATTCAAAGTCTAAACCAACCGTGTTAGAAGTAAGTAGTGAATATATTAACATAAACTTTTATACGAAAAAATATGAATTATGGAAATTAATATATGCAGAATAATGTTTTTGAGGATGAATGAGGTTTAATGGAAGGCAAGAACTGAAAGAGCTATGTAATGTTCAATTGACAATGACTGTATAGAATGCTATATGTGATGTATAATATTTACAAATGAAAGTATGTCAATATAGTTTGTTTTCATTTATATAAATACATTATTACCTGTGTCATAAGTGATAATTCAATAAAAAAAGTTTTTTGTTAAAAAAAAAAAAAAAAAAAAAAGAAGATTGAGATTGAAGTCTCCTAGTAGGATGAAGTTTTTGAGATTTTTTTAATTGAGGAGGTAATTTCAAGTGAAGGGTTTGGAATCTGGCTAAGAAGGTGGGAGGAGGGAGGTAAGCAACAGCAAGATTAATAGGAAAGTTGTTAAGGAGGACACACAGAGAAGTAGCTGGTTAAGAAGAGAGTCTGAGGTAGCGCAGCTTTAAGCTAAGAGCTGGACATTTAAATTAGATTAAAAAAACAGTGGTGTTTCACCACCAGGTCTAGAACCAGAAGTGGTGGACGGAAGGGTCTTCGGGTTTGAACCAAGATTCTGTTATAGCTATGAGGTCAGGGTGGTGCTAGGGTGTGAATGAGGTTTAGCTGTTTCGTTTTGTTCTTGATACTATTGCCATTAATATGAAAGAGATGGGCCAGGGTTAGGTTCAATGTTGCTGCATAGGAGCAGGAGGAATATTATAGAGGTGAACTTGTAGAGGACTCTGGGTAGTTGAAGAAAGTGTCTGTAAGGTATGAGCTGGCAGTATAAGCAAGTGATGTTAGGTGTGAAATAAAATGAAAAGCATGTAAGGAGGAGGACAGGGTTGTGATGTGTGTGCATTGCTGGGTATATGACAAGGGACGTTGAATGGAAATTACAATAAGGATTTTTTTTTGAAAATGTTTTTATTAAATTTTTATAAAACATAGTCACTACAAAATTTGTAATTAGAAATGTACATATGTATTTAAAAGTAAGAAAAAACAACCAAATAGTGTTGTTGCATGTCTTTTTAATTCCAGAATGTTTTTTTTTGCTTGTCAAGCAGTTCTTTAAATTTTGTCCATACTTTGAAACAAGAGGTAATTCTGTTCATTCTCAATCTAATTTATAATAATTTCTAGATGAGTTACTTTGGTTACTAAACTTAAAAATTCTTTAAACGAGGGAGTAAATTCATTTTTCCAGTTTTTTGTGATCACTTTTCTGGAGATGGTCAATACAGTCCACAATATGTTATGTTTTGTTCTTTTAACAAAAGTGGTAATAGGGGTATTAAAAAGAATTAGTGATTTATATAAAATAAACATATCTACAACAAATGCCTGTAAAAATATTCCAAAAAGGAATCAAGACAGTACAATCAAAGAACATGTGTTGCCAATATGCTTTAAGTTCTTTCTTGCATCTCCAACAAAGTTGCTTATTCTTCTACATCAATTCAATTTTATGAGGAGTGAAGAAGGACCTATGTAAAAACTCCTATGTAAACAAATGTCATTTAGGATGTTTAGATGATAATAGAAATCATTTTTTGTCTTCTTCACTTGGTGGTCTATTATTGCTTTGGATAAAATAGTTCCAGTATGTATCATTACACGTTTTAGTTTCCTTCTTTAACACTTTTATACAATTTGGACAAGAGACCACGTCCCATAAAAATAAGGATTTTTAAGAGATGAGTGAGAGATGTATTTCCATTCAAGCTGCACCTCTCTGACTGGAGTTGTGATGCCTTGTAGTGCAATTTATAGTAAAGGAAAAATAAAATGTAAACTTGCATGCTTACACACACACACACACACACACACACACACACACACACACACACACACACGTGCTTAAACTAAATCCATGAGGCAGTAATTGACATGCACTGGAGCTGTGACATAGGCTGTGTCCCTAGTGGAGCTGTGATGCCTTGTACTGCAGTTTATATTAAGAGAAAAGTAATATGTGCACATGTGACTAACACACACACACACACACACACACACACACACACACACACACACACATATACACACATATACACACTCCATGACTGGTGTTATTTCCATATGATTTGGCAATGCTGACACTGTTGGTTAATCCTTTTTTATTACTACCTGCAGTTTTACATCTGTTTTTGATTGTTTCTTAAATTGCTGTCAAACCACAGAATATGACAAGTAGTTTGATGTTTCTGTGACTGGAGACTGGAAATTCTACTTTGCATTTTCTCAGACTGGTCAGCATAGTGCTGTAACTATGCTTTACTTCTCTGACTGGAACCATGACTTTTTTTATTTATTTGTTTGTTTAACATTTTTTGACTGGGAAAGTCTGACTAGGGCAGAGCCTATTCACAGTGGAGGCCCAGGGAGAAACGGTCCTGACTTGTGTCTTTGGAGTGGGGTTTCTCACTAGAGCTCTGACATTTAGCATTGTACTTATTTATTTATTAGCATTTGTTTACCGGGATATTCCACTGAGCTAAACAGAGCCCATTTTCAGTGGAGACCTGTGAAGAAATGCTCTACTCAAAAGTCAACCCCACCTCCGTAAACAGCACAATTAACAAAAAACTGAGGGTTATGCTACTCAATGCCAGGAGTTTAAATCTCAAAATGCACATGCTCGAAGCACTACTCAGTATGGAGAACATCAACATCTGTGCAGTAACTGAAACCTGGTTCAAGGCTCCAGAGAGCACCCCAGCACTACCAGACTACAACTCATACCACACGTTTCGGCCACAGAACATGGACCGAAACACAAAAGGAGGGGATGTATCCATATTCATCAAGGATATCTACACCTCCAGGTTAGTGGCGCAGCATGATACCTCTGAGATCATCCATGTGCAACTAACATCTGTCAAATCTGCAATGCAAATTGTCGCCTGCTACAGACCACCCTCCATGACCCAGGACCACCACTCCACCTTTCTGGAGACACTGGAAAACATGAAGGTCCTACCAAACACCCTGATATTGGGCGATTTAAATTACCCTACCATTCACTGGGAAAACTACTCGAGTACAAATTCCCAGGCCCAGCGTTTCCTGGAATTCATCAACTCAAAATGCCCTGGATCAGCTGGTAAACTCCCCTACCAGAGGTGAAAACATATTGGACCTGGTCATCACCAACATGGGCGACAGGTGTTCCACACTGGAGGTCAACCCATCACTGGTTAGATCAGACCATAAACTAATCACTCTGGATGTCCACACTCCACCACCACCCCCAACTAAGGAAACCACAGCAAAAAAATTTTCTAAAGCAAACTTCACCTTAGTTAAGACAGAGGTGGTAAGTTTCACAGCCCCCACGCTAAAGGATAACGCTGCCCAAGATGCAGAAACCTTTACAAATGCACTCTATGAGCACCTACAAGGATGCATGGATCATGCCATCCCTAGCAAAACCAAGACTCACTCCTCTAAGAGAAGGAAACCATTTTGGTGGACCCCTGCAATAAATGGGTTATACAATAGAAGGAGGAAAGTAGTTCAGAAAAAAGCAAATCCCAAGAAGGAAAGATATCCCTGATCAGTATCAGTAAGAAACTGAGGTCCCTCATGAAATTATCCAAGGCTAACTTCTAAAGAAAAATAGCCAAGGATTCAAAAGATAACCACAAAGCCTTCTTTAGCTATGTTAAGAATCTAAGTGGCAACTTGAAGATATGCACTGAACTAGAGCAAAATAGCACAAAATATACTGAACCTAATGATATTGCCAACATTCTGGAAGATAGATTCAGTGCAAACGTCACTCCCTCTCACCTCCAAAAGGGTCCACAACAATACCAGAAAAGTATAGTGTCCCGGAAATCACAGACGCACAGGTGAAAACAGCCCTTTCAAAAGCCAAAAACACAGTGTCAGTGGGACCAGATGGTGTCCCAGGTTGTGTCTTGCACGAACTACAGAACAAACTAACCCCCCACCTAAACACGCTGTTCAACCTCAGTCTCTTCACAGGCTATGTGCCCATAGAATGGCGCATAGCAATAGTTATTCCTCTCCACAAAGGAGGGGCCACAACTGACCCTGGTAATTATCGCCCCATAAGCCTGACTAGCCTGGTCTGCAAGGCTATGGAGTGCATTATCATGGAACTCATTAACAAAGACATTGGGAACCTCCAAACACTTGACATGACCCAGTTCGGCATTGTTAAGGGCAGATCATGCCTACTAAACCTGGTTGACTTCTTCGAGACAGTCAAAAAGGCCATAGACGAGGGAAAGGTGGTTCACACAGCCTACCTTGACCTGCCAAGGCTTTTGACACCATTCCCCACTCAGGAGTTACAGAAAAACTCACCAGCCTGAACATAAACCTCTACATCACGAGATGGGTTGCCAACTGGCTTACAGACAGAACTCACACGGTAAGAATAGCAGGCTCCAGGCCCAACTCTAAACCAGTCACAAGTGGTGTCCAGCAAAGCTCGGTCCTGGGACCCCTACTGTTCGGCATATACTTCTCAGAAGTACAGGCAAACACAGGAGGACTATGGCTAACCAAGTTCGCCGATGACTGCAAACTGGGAGCCATAAGTGACTCTCCAGCTGACACGGACATCCTCCAAAAGGGCCTTACTGAGACGGACACCTGGTGTCAAAGTCATGGCCTCAAGCTAAATGCCAAAAAATGCATAGTCATCCCGTTTGGGAAAAACAAAACACCCACAAATTACTACATAGGTGGCAGCCCCCTTAATACAGAAGAGGTAATGAGAGATCTGGGGACCCAGGTAGATAGTAATCTCTCCTTTGACAGTCATATTGCCAAAGTAGTTAGGAAATCCTTCTATGTGGCCCATCTAATTACTAAAGGGTTCACATCTAGAAATAAAGAGGTTATAGTGCCCCTCTACTCGTCACTCATTAGACCCATCATAGAGTACAATTCCCATTTGGGATGTACCTCACAAGACACTTCCAACAGCTGGAAAGACCACAGAAAGTACCTCACCAAGAGGATTACTGGACCCAAACATATGTCCTATGCAGCCCGACTGAAAAAACTCCGCCTGTACTCAGTGGCATATCGCTTACTCAGAGGTGATCTCTGCCTGACTAACAAAGCCATGTCCAACTAAGAATTGATGGATATGCTCCACCTAAAGAAATCCAAGTCACTGTGAGCCACACTCTCTAGTGAGCTAAACCTCGCCACAACGATAAATAGAACATGCTGGAGGGATAGATTCCTGTCACAGAGACTCCCCATGCTTTGGAACAAAATTCCAAATTATATCAGGCAGAGCCCCTCACTAACACTCTTCAAGAGAAACCTTGTTGAGTGGATGGGTAACAGAAAATACACCCCTGGGGTCACTTCATTGACTCTGCTTGACAGAGGATCAGTTAATTAATCAATGGGGTGGCAAAAGCCGACACACTCTGGCTAGGCTTGTAAATGCCCTCGGGCAGATAGCCTAGTACCTACCTATGAACCTATAAAACACACAGTTAATATTTAAAGCACAAAGGATACATTTATTGCAAAGTAACACATTTAGGTATATAAAAGGACACTGGATAAAGTTTTTGCAAAGTGATACAAGTACAGTTGTCATAGTAGAATGGATAAGTATCATATGAAATATGTAGCAAACAATGCAGCAGAGGTTCTAAGCTTCAAATACATTAAGATACTCGATGCAAACAGTTTTGGGAAGTGTTAAGAGTATAAGAGGAAAATAGTGGGAAGATATGACAGGACAGTGTGAAAGAAATAGATAACGTTAGAGTAAGCATGTAAGGGTGATAGTAAGAAAGAATTAGAGATATATGACTGGGGAGAAGTTGGATAGAGTAAAAGGGTAAGGAAAGAGAAAGTGTTAATTTAGGAAGTATACTTGAAGTGAAGAAAGAGTAGAGTGTTAGAGTAGGAGATTATTGGAATTTTAGGAAGAGAACTGAGGAACTAGGTTATAGAAGGAGAGAATTGAGGAACTAGGTTATAGAAGGAAGAGGGAGTTGAGGAACTAGGTTATAGAAGGAGGAGAGAAGGAGGGGTTTAGAGTAAAGAGATAATAACACACACACACACACACACACACACACACACACACACACACACACACACACACACACGCACACCTGAGAAGGTACAGAGATGGACAGACACATACCACTGTCATCCACTCCCAACATGTATATTCGTTTACACACAGTGCACAAGACTACTCACCAGATAAGCATACACTCACCTGATAAGCAGACTGAAATGGAGTAGCTTTGCCATTTTGGATTGTCCCGTTAGGAATGATAGGTACAATACAACTGCTAACTGTGTCTGTAGGCATGTTTTTGCACTGTTGTGCATAGATCCTGTTTTGTACAGATGTGATGGAATCATTAAGCTATGCAAGAATCTTTGAAGAGGAGTGCAATGGGGTGTGCCATATGCCTTATTTTTATAGGCTTCGTCCTGAGAATGCTGCCTTTTTGTGCAGAGCTGAAAATACTTGCTGCTCTGTAGAGTGTCCCTGTGCTACAAAGCAGACGGGGCTTTCTGACTTGAAAGTCCACTCTGCATGCAGCTCTGTGTGGTACAGAACATGTCTATGAATTCCATCATTAGTCTTGTTACAGTTGATGCAAGCATTATGAGACACAAAGTACAAAAACAATTGGATGTAAAAATCGGTGTAGGTAAAGAGCAATAATAAAGTTACAAAGAAAGAAAATAGATGGCTGAATAAACAATATGCACAATACTTATACATAGTGATTTTGGAGATGAAGTAATAACATAACAGCAATACGGTCGAATGCAAAGACTGGCATACTGACTGAAGATTGTAAACTGAACAACAAATGAACTGACTCAAAAAATATAAATAATGGCAGTAAGTAGAACACTCCTTAAAAATGTAGAAATTTATTCCATACACATGGAGCACTTTTCGTCTGACAAATACTCAAGACTTCCTCAGATAAAGACATCCTAACAACTCATTAATAATGGTTTTGTTTTTTGACTCTATCTTCTTAAGCTCTTCAATTTCAAAATATATGAAATAGTGCATGCTTCATTTAGACCTACTATAGGCATTAACTAAAATTTGGCAATATAGTTCAAGTTCATCTAATTTAATGAGCTGGGCCCCCCCTCTTCTATTTGGAGGAGTCTGGTCTATTACTTATTAAAATAAACAAACAAATCTCCAAAGGGAATCGGGAATTTTCCTCAAAAAAACTGTAGGCAGGAAGCACAAGGATTAAACTGCTTTTCTTTATTACATACTTCTTCTGGTACCTCGGCCAGACAAGCCTTCAGTGAAATAAATCAGTGTAATCTAAGCAGCCTTTTATATCCCATCAATTCCATGTGTTAATACCTTTCAATTAATATATACATCAATTTATACAAAATTCCCACCCAAGCTTAAAAACATATCCCCCATTTATAACAAAAGGAAGAAAGAAAAAGAATATAACAAAGAAAAAACCTAGATATACTTGTACCAGTGCTTTACAAAAATATATCCTGCACAATATACTATACCAATACAACCATTTACCAATAATAGTTAATTAGTACACTACACAATATATATGTTATTTTAAATTGATTTAAATATTGTACTTTTCCCTGCTGTTAATGTCACATACTATTATCTTATTTATTTAATTTCACATTTCTGCTTATAATTCACTTAAACTTCACTTAAACATCCCAGTTTATTTCCAAATTTAATCCATGTGGAAACGGGGTTCCCAGATTCACAATAATTTTAGTCTCTAACCTTAATAGTCTACATCTAAATTCATCCCCCGCCCCATATTTTGATATCCAAAAGGTTGAGCCAGAACACTGAAAAAGAAACTGTCATCACTCCACCCATGGACAGAGCAAAAATGCTGGGCTACTGGACTCTCCATTCTTCTATTCCTAACATCTCCCAAATGTTCTAATATTCTTAACTTCACTTTTCTTTTCGTTTGTCCTATGTACCACATCGTGGGTGTACATCCACACCCAATAATGTAGACAACCCCACATGAGTCACATTTAAACAAATTTTTTATCCTGAATTTCTTACCATTAATTAACCAACCATCCACATTTTTTTATTTTTTTTACATACTTTACACATACCACAGGGGAATACTCCCAGCCTCTTCCCATAATGTTCTGTCTTCTCTGGTTCAAAAGCTCCCTTAGGTTACTAAAACGTCCTTATGAAAAGGTTACTTTTTTGGGGAACAAATTCCCCGCTGTTTCATCCCTATAAATCACCAGCCATAACCTATCAACCAGCTCTTTTACAATATCTGAAAAGGGTGAGAACTTAGTTACATAGAATATAGATTCCACTTTTTCTGTTACTTCATGACTTTTCTGGTGAATTTCCTGATGAACCCTAGGACCTCTCCAATCATCACTTATACTGTTTTTGTTCACCACCACTCTGACTTTGTTCACAGTTGCCTGGATATAAGCTTCTTTGTACCCTCTCTTACTTAATCTATTTTTAGCCAAAATAAATTCATTTTCCAAAACTTTCTGATCAGATGTATTTGTCATAGTTCTTTTGAATTCCCCATAGGGCAAAGACTTTATCAAATGCAAAGGATATGCACTGCTAGCTTCCAAAAAATTATCTGCAGCAGTGGTTTTGTGAAAGGGCCTATATTGCAACTTCCCACCTACGTCTACATAGAATTCTATATCCAAAAATTGCATGATAATTTTATTAACTCTCTATGTAAATTCTAGACCAAAAGAATATTGACTCAATATGCTCATAAAATTTTCAAATTTGCATAGATCACCCCTACATACAAAAATCAAAACATCAGTGAAGCGTTTGAACACTATCACATTGTTCTTGACAAAACTTGTTGGATAAATAAAAAAGCCATGAATAATATAACATAAGAGGGGGCAAACGCAGCTCCCATTGCCGTTCCCCCTAACTGCAAAAAAATATTCTTCTTCAAAAATAAAGTAATTGTGTGTCAAAGCATACTCCAAAAGCTGAAATAAATAGGTAGTTTTAAGGTCCTCTCCTAATGTTTTGACAATTGCTTCCAATCCTTTTTCAGTTTTTATGTTTGTATAAAGTGATTTTACATCCACACAAGCAAAATAATAGTCATGGCTCCATTGAATTTTACCTATACATTCAAGAACATGAGCAGTGTTCTTAACATATGATTGGATTTTGGGGAGAAATGCTTTCAAATGAGAATCCAAAAAGATGCCTATATTCTGCAAAAATGCCCCTACCCCCGAAACTATTGGTCTTCCAGGGGATTTAGTTAATGATTTATGTAACTTGGGGATTGCAAAAAATGTGGCATCCTTAGGATTCTTAACATAAAGTTTTTTAACATCTTTTTGACCAAAGAAACCCCGCCTCTCTCCCCTTTCCAATAGTTCTAAAAGGCCCTCATTGAATTCCTTTACTGGATTAGAATGCAATTTTTTATAAACTGCATTATCAGATAACAAATCTAATTCCATACAGTTATAATAATTTCTCGCCATTATAACCCAGTTCCCCTCTTTATTTGTGTGAACACATATTTTACAGTTAAACCACGCAGTTGTTTTAAAGCCATCTATTGTTCCTTATTCCTAGCTGAGCCCCCCTCTTGTATTTGGAGGAGTCTGGTCTATTACTTAATAACTAAAGGAATGTGCACTTTGTTGTTGGATATGTTTGGCTAATGCATTCTCTAGTTTGCCTCTTGCGATGGCATACTGGTGTTCATAAATCCGTTCTTTTATTGTCTGCTCCGTTTTTTCCTGTATTTCTATAGAGCAAAATTTGCATTGAGCCAAATAAACAACCATTTTAGAATTGCAGTCACACATTCTATAGCTCTTATATTTAATGCCTCTGATATGAAATGTATTTCCCCCTTCAACTACTTTACACTGCAGACACATACCACATTTACATATCCCTGTAGTTCTTGATTCTCTCTGAAGTGGGTGTTCTAATAAACTTTTGAGGTTTTGGCCTCTACGAAATATAACTTTAGGGTTAGTTAAATATATGATCCACAGGAAGTTTGACTGTAATTCTAAAATGGTTGTTTATTTGGCTCAATTGGCTGACATCAAAGATTGAAACAATACTAATTTCATGAAATTTAATCGTACTTTATCTTAGGAATGGGGTCCATTCCTGTCATGGTATTAGAAACCCAGAAGATTTGGAGAAATTAAAAAAGCATGTCTATATTCTTGAGTGTGAGTAGAATTTGGAGGGAGTATAGTTTTTTTTTATTTACACTTCTAGCACTGAGCAGTAACATCTTGAGGTTCAGTTGAATTGATTTTGCTATGTTGGTAGGTTTTCAATTTGGCATCGCCTAAAAAAGGTATTATGAGAGTAGGTAAAGTTTTAGCCAGTATTTGAAAGCCTAGAGGAGAAAGGTGCAGACCATCCTTGACAAAGCAATGTAGTCTGTTGGCCATGTACTCCCAAGCTGACAAATATTGGATCTCCTTCGAATGACACCAGAGAGGCAGCCAGTTAGTGAAAGCAATCATTTTTTGCTCATACTGTGACATTATCCTTGATGATGGTAATATGCTGCTCAGTGCTAGGCTCATTCCAACCTGTAACACACGGTGTGAAAGCTCCATAATTTCTCTCATCATATGATCCATGGAGGTACATCTGAGGTCATTTATACCTACATGGGCTATATTGGAATCCTACTGGTACCCATGACGTAATGACGTGAGTGCATGATTTGGTGGATTCTGGTTCCAGATAAGCAACTAATGGTTGTCTTCTCCATGTTAAACCTGGTTAGAAGGGAATCAGTATATCATAGAATGGAGTTCCCTATGACGAGAGTCCTGGGAAGTGAGCTCACTATGATGAGAGTCCTGGGAAGTGAGTTTTCTTGCCTTAGGAGCTTAGTGTTTGGGGCTCCACTGAGAGTTACAGTATGGTGTTAGGTATTTTTCTGTGTGCCTTTGGGCTTGCTGAGGCATAACTTTGGCAATGGTTAGTCTAGGCAATCTTTGTTGTTTAAGAAGATTGCTTTTAAGTGCCTTGGCATGCATTAGTCTATGTAATTGACTATTGCATGCAAGAGTCTAGCATCCAGTGTTACTGTGTAAGTACACCTTTTGCATACTTTATCTGATTCTTTAAGGTTTAAGTGGTTGTAAAAATGAGACAGTTGTTACATTGTTTCAAGATGCTCATATCCACCAAGCTGGCTAAACAAAGAAAATCAACAGGACAGAACTATGTATTTCACAGTGGAGTGGGACCTTATTTACTGTTAAAATGTCCCATCCAAAAAGAATTTTGCCTGTTAAGGAAGCATATAAAACTACTGTCAAAGCTACTAACTGAACAGACACACTAAAGCCACATTGTTGATGCATATACTTGCAGTTCTGGCAACAATGTTAGAGGAAAAATGCATATAGCTGCACAAACTTTACTTCAGAAGCTGTAAAAAAACACTTTCCTACAGACTTCTTATATAACAAATCAGGGAAGAGAAAATATTGCTCCAGTTTCTGAGACAGCTAAGAGCCAGAGACCGAGCTGTGTGGGACTAAGGCATGAGGACAAGTTTATAATGTCTTTCTAAGCTTATGGCCATGGCGACCACCAAGAATCTTAGTCTTCCAATTCGGAGTGATGTAGCTAACAACATCCCTACTTAATCAGATTTCCTTGCATATCCAGTGATATTAAAGATTGCTAAGGAAGTATTGTGCTTGAAATGCAAGACAGTCAAAAAAGGAAGCTTTACATCAAATACAATTCCCTGTTTAATGTGTAAGAGAAAACAAGTGCACCAACTTTAACTTGAATCTAAAGTTTCAACACCATTGCTACAGATATTCTCGCAAATGAACCATTAAAATGAAGAAACCTAACCTTCCCATGGAAGCACATTCCTTTCTCACTGCACTGTCCTTTTGCTATAACTGGAAGCTGGGATACTAAGAACTGAAACATAAAAATCTGATCTAGTGCAGGTCGGACAGATATTGCTGTTGTAAGGTGGAGGGTATTTAGTTGGACTTTTTTTTTAATTCATTTACTGTTGCTGACTGACTATATTACTGGACAGTTATGTTGGAATGAATGATTGTTGCACAATCAATCCATCAGTGCTATACAAAAAAAAAAAATATGAGGACATTGGCTGCATGATGGGACTTGCAGCCACAACGGGGCCCCCAGCTGGATGCACAAATGAGGAAGGTAGACAGGTTACATTATAGGAAAGACTGATTCACAGCAGATAGTGATCTTCTGTGCATATTAGGTAAAAGGAATATCCATAACAAGTTTACTATGCGAGACAAAACTAACAGCCAAAACCTCTAGCAAAATGCTTTTCACTGATGTTTATAGAATTTAAATTTTGACTAAGTTTGGAAACAAGTGCTGCAGCATACTAAATACGGACTTTAAATGAGTTTGGAAACCAGCACTGTGCTGTACTAAGCATCAACTTATTGCACCCCTTAAAATGCAAAACCAGAATTTTTTAAATAAAATATTACTAGAATGGCATAAAAAAGGAAAATCAGCAAAAAGTATGGCACAGACCACTTAGAGTATGCAAGAAATGATAGAAAAGGCACAACCCAAAGGTACACACTCAAGTCACTTTACAGTATATCCATGGTAAAACACAATTTTCTGGCCAAAAATGTAATGGGCTGTTGCTACACTTCTCACAGTCCTGGAACAAATACAAGAAAGAGGGGGTAGGAGGCAGCCCAACATTTAACAACAGAAGCAGAGGAACAGAGCACCCAAAAATGATGGGGTCAGGGAGTTCAAGAATGACAGATGACTGAGAATGTTTTTTGTTTCTGCACATGTATGACATCACCATGTGGAAATCAGTTTGTTTGTTAGACGTCTATATATAGAGTACCTTGGGCATTGAGGAGAAAGGGGTAAGAAATTAAGTTCTGAAAAAATATATCATAAACGAAATATCTTGAAATATCGAATCTCTGTTGCAAATGTAAAGAGGTTGCTTTTGGATAGCAAGAGTATGTGCTGCTGCTTGAGATGGTTGTACTGAATGTGCTGTTATGCACACATCAGTACGTGCCAAAATTTCCAAGAATTTCTAATTTTTTTTTTTTGCAACACAATTTTTTTTTTTTTTTTATACACATGGGGTGGGTTTAGCATAATGGTTTAGGTTGTCACCTGATAGACACAAGGTGCAGGGCTTGTTTCTGGTCTCTGGTAATTAGGCTTAAAATGGCCCATTCAGAGCAGTTAGCCTAGTATTCACCTGCGATCCTGTGATATGCGAATACAGAATTGAATGGCCACATCTGTGAAGTATAAATGACTTGCACACTGTACACAATGTATTTAGATCAGAAAATGAACTGTGGAGCTGTAGCTGTGAAACACGGAAACTGCTTAGTGACAATGGAGCTGTAGGCACCTGTGATGATGTGAGGTATTGCCAGCTATGGCAGGAGAAGTAGTGCAGTGGATGTATAACATATGCCAGCACAGCTAGCTGGAATTGTGTTAAGAATTATATGTCATTTGTATATTGAAATGATTTGTACAGATGCTTGTGTTGAAAAATGTATTTGTAAAGTTGCGTGTGTTAAAAATGTATCAACAGTCTGACCTGCTGGACAGAAAAGAAATATACATGTATATCAGACTGTACTGTATTGTAACTGATTAAATGTACACATTGTAAAAAACAATACTGGAAGAGAAGAGGTTAAACACAGCTCTAGCTAACCTTGAGAAATGGTAAGAAATTAAATTACTAATTTAGGCCATAAGGATGTTATCTCGCAGTTTGGAATGAAGTCAGAAACGCAGTGTCTGTAAGATGTATGGTAGCTCCTGTAGGAAGAGTGGAAGTGTTTTATGGTTTTATGACTTCCAGGAGCTGCAGCAGATTTTGACGGGGCTCTCTGTGTGTATATTGTTGGCACCTGTGTGCTGGATCCTGGAAGTTTCTAGCAGTGGGGGGTTGCTTGGGAACTGGGTTTTAAATGGTCTGATGTGTGTGATGTAATTCTGGAGTCCATTGCTAGAATAATGTTTGGTACTGGTTGAGACTGGGGTCTCATGGCACTCTGATTAACCTGACATAGAAGGATCATTCATTTCTTCATCTTGCCTTGTGGTTGTAAGTGACCAGGGAATAGTAACTCTTTAGATTAGTCAGGAAAATACAGTGAGATTAGTTAAGTACTGTTTTTGTTGTGTCAGTGTGCATCATCTGTGTAGTTTTTATATGTCCTTTGGTTGAAACTCTGGTGTTTATTGTAAATAGATATTTAGTATTTTCATGTTCCTTTTATTATTATTAAATATATTTAAACATTTCATTGTGGCTGGTCCTTTAGAAAATATTTTAACAGTTTGAGAGTACTCGTATCTGTTTGGTGACTCTGTGGCCACTCCTGAAAGCTTTACTGCATTGGTCAAACTACCATTCATATTAATATTAATTTTGCTTGGTATAATTGGGTACCCTTGTTAGAGCCTTAGAGTACCTGGCTTTAGAGTGTCTGTTGGCAATAACTACCTTATAGTCTGGGCAGAAGGGGGCATAGCCAGTAAGCCTGTGCCAGCCTTTCCCAGATATGTGTGTATGTGCATGCAAATCAAACCGAGTGTGTGTGTGTCCGTTACTTGGAGCAGAGATATGAAGCACTGGTTTCATAGAAAGAGTGGCATAGAATTGGACACTCAGCTGAGGACTTAACTCTGCAGCTGTGTCAGTGGGGACCCTTACTGGGACCTGGGGAGAAACAGAGTAAGAGAAGCACATACCCAGGGCTGAGAGTGTTTCTTGTGTGCTCTTAAAGGAAATTGTGCTTGATGTAGAGAACTGCATCTGAAAATAATGGGTGTATCCATTTTTGTTCCAAGTGAATGTCCCTCTCCACTGTCAGTGGTGAGGATTCAGGCTCCTTGATTACTGCCAGACATGAGACATTACAGCATCCACTGAGGATTTGCACAAGTAGCGCTATAGGCATCAGTAAGTATACTCAAAATACTCAGTGTTCAGCTGAAATAGAACTGAAAGAGTCTGATAACTCCCTGTTGGGCATACAGCAGTCAAAGTTAATATTGATTGCAATCTGATCACTCTGTGCAGTAGGAAAACAACTAGAAATAATTTAGACATCAAACCTAATACCAGTCTACTGGATGATCTGAAATGTAGTGATTTTGATCTAATATCCCTTATAATTAATTAGATTACCCTTGTCAGAAAAGTAATGCCAAAGCTGACAATTGCCACCAGATTACCTGCGTAAAGTTCCACATAAAACAACAAAGCATTCCTCATGTTGCTGTTTTATGCAAAAGTTTCGTTCACTTAATTGGTTACCTGCTTAAAGTTAAATGGAGTGAAAAGACAAAACCCCAAATTAAGAACAGGTTTTAAAAATTGCTCTTTGCAAACATAGAAAATTGATAAAGTAATATGTTTGGCATTAGCATGCATTTTTCAAAAGCACGTAATTGTCTGAAACTTAAATTTCTATTATTATTTAGTGGCTTCTTCAATCCTAAAAGATTTGCCAGAAAACCACAAAGTTTTTTGAAGAACAGA
This sequence comes from Protopterus annectens, assembly GCF_019279795.1. Taxonomy (NCBI): domain Eukaryota; kingdom Metazoa; phylum Chordata; order Ceratodontiformes; family Protopteridae; genus Protopterus; species Protopterus annectens. Next base: position 1,625,895,833 of record NC_056729.1, read on the forward strand.
TTAAAAATATGAGCTAAAAATCTGGACATTCTGCAAAAATCTGGACAGTTGAGAGATGTACATAGTAACTGTATTATCTGATATTGTCAATCTTCACTCATTTTGAATAAAGGGTTCAGTTCCGACCTCTCAGATTTGACTCTGCCATTATACATAGCTTGCACCAGCCAAAAACTCTTGAGCCAAGGCTGTATCCACAATGCCTCTCTTCCCATTACCTCAGATCTCGTTTGCCATGTAGAAAATTGGGCACGTCAGCCGATGCTCTTGGCTAAGTGCTTTAGATTTCTTCTTTTCTAATTGTTTCTAAAAATATTTGGTTAAAACTTTTACAGGATAGTTTTGCAGCCTTGTTGTTGGGTGAGTGACTGTTTTTCCAACTCTTTCTACCCACTCCTTCTTACTTTTTGGTAGCTCTTATTACCATTGTTATATCCATTAAAAAAAAATTCCTTTCCTTTCCTTCCTCGTGTGTGTGTGTGTGTGGTGTGTGTGTGTGGTGTGTGTGTGTGGTGTGTGTGTGTGGTGTGTGTGTGTGGTGTGTGTGTGTGGTGTTTGTGTGTGGTGTTTGTGTGTGGTGTTTGTGTGTTTGTGCGCGTGTGTGTTTGTGTGTGCGCGCGCGCGTGTGTGTGTATTGGTGACCTTATTATTTTTTGAATGTGGCAGAGAAGCGAAAGGGGATATCCGGATTCAAACAGTGTCAAGACTGTGGCATAAAGATGCCCAATTCTGATGGGCATCTTTCTTGTATGTACTGCTTGGATGCTCCTCACTTGGACATAACTTGGACATAACTTGTCCTATTTGTCAGGGCTTTAGCACCCGTAGTTTAGCAGAGAGGTGCAGTAAGCTTATTTTCAAAGGCTTATTGAAATGTCCTTTTATTGAAGCCCTATCTAAGGCAGAGACTTCAAAATCTCCTAAACCTGATGTGAGGAAAAGAAGCCACTCTGTGCCATTGTCCCCTACAGCACATGAAGCAAAATCCCAAAAAATGCAAGTTCCAAAGTTTTTTTTAGAACCGAAAGCCAAAGTACCGAAAGTGTCAATATCATCATCTTCAGCACAGAAAACAACTAAATCCACATCAGTACCATCAGTCATTGAACTGGCTTAGACTCGAACCTGTTTGGCACTCACCATTACTCCGCGCCAATGACCTCTTCAGCACCGACAATAGTTTCTGTTCAACAACCACTGTCCTCATATTCAGTTCCACATTCCCCTTCCATACAACAGCCTATGGTGCTGAAAGTCGATCTGCCAATTATTCCCAGGACTAGATATTCCCCTTCAGTAGACCCCTTTTTTGGGTCAACAACCAAGCCCATTACTGGATAGGCTTGAGTCTCCTTCAGGAATGTCAATCCGTTCCTCCAGGAGTCTCTCAGAATTGGATGTAGTCAGATTAGTGGATCAGATTTTAGCAGCCAGAGGCCTCCCTGCACCATCACAAACCTTTCTCCCACCCAGAGCCAAGGCTTATTCTCCAAGGACTCCACCAGTTTATCCTCCTTTAACCTCGTTTCAGGGCTTGGACCCCCCCCCCCCCACTTGGATGCTGCCGGTGCCAGTTACCTCGGTGCTGACTGTGGATCTCACCTCGGTGCCGGAGTCGACTCTGTGGCCTTCAGCTCCTTTGGATACGTTGTACACCCAGGACTGTGATTTGGCTATTGGCAGGCCTGCCTACCAAATTATGGAGAAAGATTTGGTTTCAGCAGGCTCCCAACTGGTTCCATCCTAGTCAGAGTGCCATATTTTTGTTTCCTCTGTTTCGCAGCTGTCACAATCTGCTACATCTGGACAGTGGGCACAAGAGCTGCAAGTCACCCCGATTCAGGATCCCCCTCTTCAAAGTCCTCCTGAGAACCTCCCCCTGGGGAGCTACCATGTAAGAGGACATGCAAGAGGAAGCACCTGGATTCTCCTGAAGAATCGTTCACTGAAGACACGGATTACGATGAAGGGGAAGGGTCACCCCCAGAAGATGTCTCCTTTGGAGACATCCTGGAAATATTAAAAGAGAGTGATTATTGGAAGCCCTCAAACCCATCTTTCAAGGAATCTGTATTCTTGCAAGCTTTTTGTGCTTGCCCTTCTAATTTTTGGGTGACCCCACCCACTGACAACTTAGTTCAGTTGATCGTTCAGCGAGTGTGAAAGGCTCCTGACTCCATTGGGCCTATTCCCCGGAGACTGGATAAGATTATTTCAGTCCCAGAAGATCAGCCCCATTTGTCTAAGGGTCTAGTAGTGGATGCCATGGTGGTGGCAGCGACCACCAAAAAGGAACTCACCAATGAGAGTTCAACTATCCATCCTCCTAACTGAGAATCTCAGATGATGGATAGATATGGGAAGCAGGTTTTTGCTTCATTGACCTTTGCTATTTAGTCTTTGAACTTCTTGGCACACTTTACCAGACTCCAAAGGGATCTGATTACTGAGCTTTCAGACACCCTTGCAGGAGCAGTATCTGATGAGGTTCGAGATAAGGTTGCCTCTCAGCTTGCCACCTTGGAGTCAATCTCAAATTTGTCCATGCGGCTTATTGCTCATATAGCTGTAGGGATGTCTAGAGCAGCAGGTACAGGTGTTGCCATTAGGCGTCACATTTGGATGCACATGTGTGATTTTGCAGAACCCTTTAAGTCTTCCTTTATCTATGCTCCCATTGATGGTATTTCCTTATTTGGTCCAAAAGTCAGAGACACACTATCCAGATGTGAAATAGACAGAAAGACCCTTTCTGCTGTGGGCGTTCATTTTTCTGTTCCACAACGACCTTACTCCATGAATCAGAGTAGTGGAAAAATGTGGTTCAAGAAGACCCAAGGGCGTTTTTGGGACACGTGTGGAGAGTATTTCTTCCGGGGCAGAGGGGGGAATTTTTCTGGAAGACATACTTCCCCTCCTTGGCAGAGGGGGTCCATCTAACCAGAACTCCAGAAATTCCTTTCCTGGACAACCTTATCAGCGCTCCTGAATGGAGGCCCGATTGCTTACCTCTGGAAGCAGTTGGGGGAAGATTCTCTCTGCACCATTCAGTCTGGCTTATAATAACCTCAGACACCTGGGTGCAGAAAATAATTACCAGGGGTCACCATATTCCCTTCAATCTTTTCCCCAAAGATGAATCCCCAATGTTCCACCCAATCAGAGTGATCTAGCAGCAGTAGATATTCAAAAGCTGCTTCAAAAAAGATTCATTCAAGTAGTCCCACCAGATCAAATAGGATCCAGATTCTACTCAAGATTCTATTTAGTGCAAAAAAGACAGAGGACTGGAGACCAATCTTGGGTCTCAGCCTATTGAACAAATTTGTACAACAGACAAAATTCCAGATGGTCATGGTTCAGTCAATCCTTCCCTTTCTAAAGAAGGATGATTGGATGTGCTCTATAGATCTTCAGGATGTGTATTACCACATAAAAATGGACAAATGCTCCAGAAGATATCTCCGCTTCTGGCTAGGAGGCAGTCATTACCAATTTCGAGTGCTGCCCTTTGGTCTCACCACAGCCCCCAGAGTGTTCACTAAATGCATGGCAGTCATAGCAGCTCATTTGAGACTACAGGGATTGCAGATGTTTCCATATCTAGATGACTGGCTCCTAACCACTCCCTCCAGGCATCTACTGCTTTATGCCATAGACTTTGTTCTACATCTTACCGAAACACTAGGCATTTCAGTCAACAAAGACAAGTCACAATTGACTCCCAGGCAGGATCTGGAGTTCATCAGAGCAAGGTTAAATGCAGTATCCTGTGTAGCCTCCCTTCCTCTCCACAGACTGTTGAAACTAAGATCACAACTTCAAGTAGTCATTTCCCAAAACAAAGTTCATGTTCGTCTGGTGCTACAAGCTCTGGTAACCATGGCAGCAGTGATAACATCCCCTTGTGAGGTATCACATGAGGCTGCTTCAGTGGCGCTTGGTATCACAATGGTCACTTCTAACGCATCCCATGTCCCATCCAGTCTTTATAACAGATCACTGCAAAATGGATTTATCTTGCTGGATGAAGCCAGAAGAGATTATATGGGGTCATCCCTTTTCCCCCTTCTCAGCCCTCTCAGCCCAAGGCCATAGTGACCATGGATGCTTCCCAGATGGGGTTGGGGGGCATTTTCTGGTAAAGACTGTTCAAGGCACTTGGTCCCCACAAGAGGCCAATTTGCACATCCATGTCCTAGAATTGAGGACAGTGCTTTTAGCATTGCAAGCATTCCAGGATGTTCTTCCTTCAGGGACAATTGCAATCCAATCAAACAACATGTCCATAGTCTGGTATATCAACAAACAGGGGGTGGAACTAAGTCCTACCCTCTATGTCTGGAAGCTTTAAGGATTTAGCAATGAGAAATCACTTCCAAACGCTTTCTGATAGCAATTCATATCCCAGGGAACTCTAAAGTGATTGCGGACAAACCTGAGCAGATGTATCCTCCTGCCTCACGAGTAGTCTCTCAATCCCAATGTAGCAATGAGGATCTTTCATCAGTGGGGCCAGCCTTGCTGTGACCTGTTTGCTTCTCCCATAAACAACAAATGCAGCAGCTACTTTGCCATCATCCTCCCCCTCATGGGGAGTGTTTGAGAGACGCCTTTCTTCTCAGCTGGCCCCCAGGACTCCTGTATGCCTTTCTCCCCAATTCTACTGATCCCCAGTTTCTGAGGAAAGCCCAATGGTTGAGAAGCCAAGTGATTCTCATTGCACCTTACTGGCCCCATCAAATCTGGTTCCCCTTTCTTTGGCCTCATCTGGTTCACCGCTTGTGGACTCTTCACCCAGCTCTGGACCTACAGTCTCACCCTTGGGATCTGGTGCATCCCAATCTTCAAAATCTCAGGCTGACAGCTTGGTTTCTCCAATTCCAGTAATTGCCAGGCAGAACAACTTGTCCTTTCCAGTACAAAAGATACTTCTGGCCTCCCATAAACCATTCACCAGGAAGTTTTATTTTGGCAAATGGAAAAGATTTTCAATTTGGGCATGTACAAACCACATAGACCCTTTCTTGGCATCAGTCGATAGGGTCCTGGAATATTTAGCTACCTTATTTGAAATGAGGGCATCTACATCTACAATTAAGATTCATTTGGCTGCCATTTCAAATTTTCATAATGGATTTGATGACCATTCCTTGATGTCTCATAATCTATGCAGAATTTTTCTTAAAGGTGCTCTGCATCTAAAACCCCCTTTTAAAGACCCTGTAGCAGCATGGGATTTGACCTTAATCTTACAATGTCTACTTCAATAGCCCTTTGATCCAGCAGCTACTTGGTGACCTTAAGTTCTTATCTTGGAAGACCCTCTTCCTAGTAGCCATCACGTCTGCTAGGAGAATTTCAGAGATACAAGTTTTAAGTGTGAATCATCCTTGTATCATTTTTCACAAAGAAAGAGTATCACTCAGAACCAATCCCACTTTTCTTCACAAATCAACTATTCCATAGACTTACCAGTTTTCTTCCCAAATTTTACAGATAAAGGAGAGTACTGTTTACACTTGTTGGACATCCACAGACACTTACGTTTTTACTTGGACAGAGCAAAATCTTGTAGAAAATCAGACCAACTATTTCTATCATTTTCAGGACCCAGATTGGGCAAGCTTATATCAAATGTCAGCTTGTCAAAATAGCTAAGAGACTGCATTACCTTTATATACAACCAAAATAAGCTAAAGCCATCAACTACAGTTTGAGCTCATTCTACAATATCTGTTTCCTCTTCAGCGGTCTTCCATTCCAGAGCTTCTATGGAAGACATACATGCAGCTGCAACTTGGGCTACTCCACATACCTTTATCACTCATTACAAATTAGACATGATCTCCAGGGGAAGAGCATCCTTTGGCTCTATGATGTTCAGGAATATCCTTCCTTAGGGTCGACCCAGATCTAAAGTAGCTGGGGACTCTGTCCCATCAGTCAAGAATGAATGAAGATTGACAACATCAGATAAAGAAGCTATGTTCTTACCATAACATTACATCTGTGTTGTCGATCATTCATTCTTGACTTCACACTCTCCTGCCCTCTCCAAAAGACTCCTGGAGGTTTGGACCTGGTCCTGGGATATTATAGCATTATACCTTAGACAGGCCTTCTTTATTTTCTTAACTACCAGGCAAACTCGATCTGAGGTAATGGGAAAATAGGCATTGTGGGTAGAGCCTTAACTCGAGTTTTTGGCTGGTGTGAGCTATGTATAACAGCCGAGTTGGTTCAGAGAGGTCAGAACCAAACCCATCAGTCAAGAATGAATAACGATTGACAACACAGATGGAACGTTATGGTAAGAACATAACTTCTTTTTATGTCTGAAATAAATTTATTAGCAGATATTAACCCTGTGACCATGTAAGGGATAAAACAGTTTATGGGAAAGTGGATACCTTAATACAAACATGACTATCCATAAAAATACAACAGTGTCAAGCCCAGTATGTGCATTGTGAATCACAGCCATACCTCTAAACCATTAAGTGTTTAAAAATGATATATTTTCAGTAGTGCAGCCACATACGCATTTATTTTTATTTATATTTTTTTAATTCTTTTTTTTACTGGACTCAAGCCACCGGAGCTGGAGAAAGTAAATTTTGTCATCCTTCAGAGTGCGGACACATGTGGGTGCTGGATGGACTGTGCAGAACTTAAACTGGGAATGTGCACAGGCTCCGTTCCACTCATTGGCACTGCTGCTTCTGTTTTAATCCATCTAAAACAGTCCAAGACGAGTCTCCGACGGATTCCAACAGGTTAGGCAGCAGTCTGCCTTATATGGTTGAAGTCATTAAGCACGTCCCTACACTGGTGATGCGTGATGACGTCAGCTATATAACTTAAACTTGTAAATAAAAATAAAAATTAAAAAAATAGGGATTTGAAAGGGCCACTGGGGAATTTGTGGCACCCCAGTAGTTTGCCCTCAAAACCAGTAATTACCAAGGAATTCAGTATAGATGAGTTCAGTTTTAGATGATGTTAGGGGAACAATTGGCAAATCATGTTAAAGTTGTTTTGTAAAGATTTTGTACAGTGGTGGTGTCACTGGAATCGAGTACAAGAAGGTGATCTTCATAAAGTATTATGTTAATACCATGTAAGTTCTGTGGTAGACAATATGTTGACAGAGAAAAAGGTAGGCCTAAGGATAGAACCTTGGCGAATTTCAGAAGTTAAGTGGAATATGTGAAATATAGAGGACAGTTTACAATTACACTGACTTGTAAATGTCTTTTATAAAGATGCATTGTAAACTTGGCACAGTTGGAGGCAAAATTAAGAGAAGACAGTCCTTTTCAAAGGAGAAACTAGTTTACAGAGTCAAAAGCTTTTTTTTTTTTTTTTTTTTTTTTTTTTTTTTGAGATCTGTGAAAAGCATACAGAGTGTTATCACCTAAAATAGTATCATCTGCAGCTGACGTGTGTGTGTGTATACAATGACAAAGCTATCAAAACTTACCTAATAAAACACAAAATGATCAAAAATTACACTTGAAACTACCCTATCTAAAAACAGCAAAATACAAACAAATCCACACACAACTGTTTGCAAAAGAAGAGAATCTAATTTTGTAATCAGCAAAACTCCACACCCCCAGAAAAAAACTATTAGATTAAATTTGTCTGAACAGTGTTACTGTTAGGGAAAGGATATTTTCTGAGGATAAAGAGCAGGGTTAGCACACATGAGTAAAGATGGGTGGGTGGTTTCACCTTTTTTCTGTTAGTGTCACATCAGATTATGCACATAAAAGCACAATCTTCATGGTAGGGACAATTCATGCTGAATATGCAGCTTCTGTGATAAGGAAGATTGAGTGTTGTTTTGTTTCATAGTTTCTTTTGAGACATACGTATTGGTTCTGTTGGCACCAGTTGTCCATCCATTACCATTTTCCAAGTTCATGGAGCACAGCTTGGTCCTTACTTTTTAAAGTATTTATTACTCTGGTCTTTTCTGAAAACATCCCTTATAAGGCACTCCTCAATTCTGTTGCATCTTTCTTACTTCACTGAGTTGGAGTGAATTTATTTAATTTTTTATTATACTTGTTTTGATGATTTTGGGCAGATTTCCTTCTTTCACACTTAAAAAGGCAACGCTAGACATGTCTACTGCAATTTTTATAGGTTCATAGGTAAGTACAAGTCTAGCTGGCCTTGCAGGCCATTTTAAGCATCACCAATGTCCATTGTAGCACTCTAATCAGTCCCATTTGGTTAGAGATGGCTTTTACTTGTTCCATGGTCGATAATTATATATCACCCCTAATGAGAATAACTGAGATCATACCATAGATAATTTGAGGGGACCCGTGCATAGGATAAAGCATTTAGGAGTTGTCTCCATCTATTAGTTGTACAGGGGGTAGTCTTGAGATGTATTTTCTGTTTCCTATCCATAGATCCAAGTTGCGCCTGAATTTGGGCAGGGATGAACTTTGTTATATGTGGATGGGGAGTCTGTTCCAGAGCAGCAGTATCCTCTGCGAGATACATCTGTGCCTCCAAACCATTCTGTTGATAATTGCAGAAGTGGTTTAGATCCCTAGACTGAGTAGTTTTGATAAATCCAGCAGTACTGGGTCAGATTATGCCTTCTATTCCATATACAGGTCACCTCTTAGCAGTCTGTAGGATACCAAATATAGTCACATGGCTCTGAGTCGGTCCTTGTAGGACATTTGTTTAGGCCTTGTATCCTTTTAGTAAGGTATCTCTGTGGGCATTGTAATTGTTGCATGTGTCTGGACAGATACATGCCACAGGGAGGCATTATATTCAGTGACTGACCTAATCAGGGCTAAGTAAAGAGGGACAGTAACATCCCTAGAGCTAGACACAATCTCTTTGTTTATAAGCTGTGCAATATAGAAGGACTTTCCTAGAACAAGGGGCACATTTTAACACCTTATGGAATTCTCACTGAAGACATAGGCAAACAGACATTTATATAAAAGAAAACACACCATATTAATATGTTCTTAGTTACAAATATTATACATTACATATATTCATTTGTATAACTATCACCAATCCAACATAAATTGTTCAATTCCTACCTTCCCTTAAACCTGACTTCTCCTCCAAAAACATTATTCTGCATGGATTGTTCACACAATTTCCATTTTTTTCTGTATAATTTGCTCCTACCTTTTTCAGATGATCTCACTGCCAGTTCTTTTATCTCTGTGTTACAGTATTCAATATTTCAAATACATTTGGTTTAAACTTTGATTTTATTTTCTTGTAATTGCTCTGTTGGTAGCCACCAGCATACTTCTCAACTCCTTAACCCAAGAAATCTGGACAAAGCCTGATATGATGGGGAAACAAAGGCCCAAAAATAGGGACAGATTTTAAACATTTCTATTTTACACTTAGAAATTTACTAGAACAACAGGGCTTGTGTTAACATGCACTTTATGAAGGATATATAAAGTCTGAAACTCAAATGTATGATATTATTTAGTGATTTCATTCCTCAGATTATCTCAGTGATTTGCCAGAAAACCCAAAATTTTTTGAGGAATAGACTGAAATTATGAGGCAAAAATCTGGACATTCTGCAAAATCTGGACAGTTGAGAGGTGTAGCCACCAGAATGAAACTTAACAAGACCTTACTGTGTTTAGGTAATTTAGATCCTGTTTCCCAGCTCAAAATTTATTTCCTTAGTTACACTCATTGCTCACCCAATATTTCTGACAAAATACCCTATAGGGAATTTTCAAAGTCTACATATAAACCAAAGTCTGCCAAGTCATTACACTCCCAAAACATTATGTTCCCAGTTACCTCTTTCTTCCCCATCACACCTCCAATATTTGGCATCTACCTGAGGAAAAATTCTTTAGTGTCTGCTTCAGTAGAAAATACTTGATGCAAACACTTCCAAACAAAAATCCTAAATCTTCTAGACTTTGTTGCATATTTGGGAGTCATGCATATGCCCTCCTATTGTTTCCTTGTGAACTGCTTATCCCATTTCTCTTCCCGATCTTTCCTAACCTCCTCTGATTGATTCCTATAGTTATCCTACAGTAGTTTATATGCAGTACTAATTGTCCCTCTTTTAACGGCAACTTCTGTTCTAGATTCTAGATGGTGCAGTGGTAGGGTTGTCTGCTCACAGCAAGAGGTTCTCCGGTTCGATTCTCGACTGAGGTGCCTTCTGTGTGGAGTCTGCATGCCCTCCCTGCGTTCGTGTGGGTTTCCTCTTACGTTACAAAGACACGCCTCTGGAGCATTTCTTCTCGAGCCTCCGCTGAAAATTGGCTTGTTCCAAGTCTGACTTTCCTGGTTAACAAATGTTAAATAAAAATAAAATAGATTCAACTAAAAACTCTGCCAGAGCTGGTTTTTCACTTAGGATTCCTTCTCTTTGCCTATACTGTGAGATCAATCTCTGATAGGAAAGGCAGCCTGTATCCTGGCTTCTTCCCATTCTGTTACCTTTCCCTCTCTAGTTATTTGCTCCCAGTGCCTTGGTTGCTTTGCCAGGTTTCACCAGTAAATTCCAGCCTCCCTCTTGCCTATTCTCTGTACTCCTATTGCAGTCATCCCTATCAGCAAACTCTCCTTTCTCCTTTCTTGTTTTGGCTTAAACAATGAGCACGCACTGGTCAGAAGTTATGTCACTGTCCATAAAAGCCTGATCTGGAGTGCTGTATAAACCTTTTCCAATAATCATCCAAGGTCCTGGTAGGAACTATTGCCTTAGACAACTATTTGAAAATAGACTGCTTTGACAAAGGTTGCTCCTTCTCATTTTCATAAGAAATGAACAATTGATTTGAAGATCTGAAAGGTTTAGTTCTATCAAAATAGGATCTGAATTGTTTGTGGACATCCAGTGTATGAAGTATCCTTTCTACCTCATTTTTATGCTCAGGAAAGAGAATGGGGAGGTGAATAGTTTGGCTTAAAGTAAACTAAGATACCACTTTAGACATAAAAAGAGAGATTAGTTCTCAAAGAAACCCTGTCCCTGTGGAAAATGAGATAGATAGATAGCTTTCTTGCAGAGGTCAAAGCAATTAGTAAATCTGTTTTCCTTGTTAAGAACCTCAAGTCAGACAGGTTAGCTGGTTCAAATGGAGCAATTTAACACAACATTAAGATCTCAAGGAAATGTCATTGGTTTTCTAGGAGGTCCCTTATGCAAAAACCCTTTCAGAAACATTTTGACATGAGATTACATGGACAGAGGAGGCTCCATGGGCAGACATGTTGAAATGGCTGATAAATGAACCTTGATAAAGGAATACGAAAGGCCATAGGATGATAACTCTCACAAATATTATAAAACCTGAGAACAACAAACCCTGAATGTATGCTGGTTATGTTGTTAACATGAACTGGAAAACCTTTTCCATTTGCTAATATATGATTTTCAAGCAGCAGGCTTCCTTGCTTCCACTATTACCTGCTGCTTGTCCTCAGTAAACAGGTACCTAAAAGGAATTAAGACCCTATCATCCAGGCAGTCAAATGAATTTGATTAATATCCGAGTGTATCAAACACCGAGTGAATCAAAGGACAGGTAGCTTACATCCTTCTAAGTTGGGGACTGCTGATTGAGGGCTCAGTGTCTGTTATTCTAAAAGTGTATTAGTTCTGGTTTAAGCACCTGGGCTTCAGGCCAGTTATTTTACATTAAGAAGGTTCATGGTCTGCACTCTTGTGGGAGAAGAGGCTGGACTCTGCTCTTCTGAGCTGGGAATTTCTGGTTAAAGGCTTATAGTGCCTGCATATTTGAACTATTTCTTACTGTAATTGTTACACCTTGTTTGCTGTAGCATAGACTAGATCCAGGCCTGCTGAATCTAGTTTTGTTTGTATGCTTGTTATTTCCCTGAAAAGCTAATTCCACCTAAAACGCGGCTTTTCAGCGCTTCGGTGGATCCCTAGTGATATCTGCATTGCTTACTGTACTTATTTCCTTGTTCCACTTGAAAGAAAGTTACTGTTTGTCGTTTTTGCATTTAAGTTACCTGGCACTTGCTCATTAAAGCAATTATATAAGTCAGCACTAAAAAATTTAAAGCACTACACCCTCACAAACACCCCCTGGAGTACCTTACTCCCCATTGGCCATTTTTTTCAATTATAAAGAAATTCCCAATACTATTCTAGCATGTCCAAAGGTCAGTTGTCAATCTCCTCTCCTGTCCAGCTGGTGAATCTGGAAATCTTGAGGCAATGTTACAACTGCCTCATGTACACAGACAACCCTCTCCTCCTCCCAACAAATTCCAACACATGTGAGAGATGCAACCATATAGCCAAACTGGAGGCTAAGCTCTCTCAACTCAGTACTGGCGTAACCAGTCAGGAGGAAAAGGAAACCACACTCACTAAAATTACGGTCTCACATAGACCTACCACGACAGCAAACCAAACACATAAATACACAAAAACATACTTGAAGGCTCTAAATAAAAATCTGCCTAAGCAGCAGAGACCTCCAAAGCAGACACCCAAGCAACCGCTACCCCAAAACAAAACACGTGCAACACATAGCTCACAAAGCCAGTGTGCCGAACAGTCACAGCCCTTAAGGCTAAACAATATACCTGATACACTTGTAATAGGTGACTCTATCATCAGGCACACTGACGTCCCACTCACCAGGCTGAACAAGGAGAAGGTCATGGTGAGCTGCCTGTCGGGCGCTAGGATCCGCCACATAACACAAGCAGTCAGGTCACTCCAAGGCAAGTACAAATATGACTCAGTCATTGTCCATGCTGGTGTGAATGACCTGAGACGTACCTCCCTGGATTACATGAAAAGAGACATAGAGGAGCTCTCTGAGCATGTAGCCCAGGCCGGTATGACCCTGACCTTGAGTAGCATCTTACCCTCACCAAGAATGATGCCACAGTATGAAGACAAGATTATCAATTTCAACAATTGACTTAAGTATTGGTGTCATTCAAAGGGGATCCAATGCCTGTCAGCCTGGGATGACATGCTCGACAAGCCACGATGCTTCGCTAGGGGCGGCTTGCACCTGTCACCCCTGGGCTTTCGGATATTGGCAAAGGCTCTTGCTACCCCCATAGTGCCTTTTTTAGGCAAGGCTCAAAAGACAAACCCACCTCCATAGGTATCACGAGGGATAAGAAACTAAGAGTAATGCTACTCAACGCCAGAATTCTAAACCTCAAGATGCATGCACTCGAAACTTTCCTTAGCATGGAGAACATCGATATCTGTGCAGTAACAGAAACCTGGTTCAAGGCTCCTGAGAGCACCCCAGCACTACCAGGTTATACCTCATACCATGCTTTTCGGCCCCAAAACTTGGACCGAACCACAAAAGGAGGGGGAGTATCAATATTCGTCAAAGATACCCACACCTCCAGGTTGGTGGCACAGCACGAAGCATCAGAGACTATCAATGTGCAACTAACAGTGGGTAAAACTGCCTTCCAGTTTATAGCCTGCTACAGACCACCCTCCCAAACCCAGGAACCCCACTTGGCCTTCCTGAGAACACTGAAAAATATGAAGGTCTCTCCAAACACCATTATATTGGGTGACTTCAACTACCCAACCATAGACTGGGAGCATTACTCTAGCTCCAACACCCTAGCCCAAAGGTTCCTAGAATTTATAAACTCAAATGCTATGGAACAACTTGTTACCACTCCCACAAGAGGGGAAAACATACTGGACCTGATCATCACCAACATGGGGACTCTATGCTCCAGACCAGAAGTGTATCCCTCACTGGTAAGATCAGACCATAAACTAATCTCACTGGATATTCACATCCCGACCCCACCCCATGCCCAGAAAACCACAGTGAAAAACTTCTCTAAAGCAAATTTCACACTCCTCAAAACCGAGGTGGAATCCTTCAAAGCCCCCGGACCCGTGGATAATATGGCCCAGACCGCAAAATCCTTTATAAATGCATTCTATGAACACCTTCAGGAATGCATGGATCATGCAATCCCAAATAAAACCAAGACCCAATCCTCCAAAGGCAGACGTCCTGTCTAGTGGACCCCAGCCATAAACAAACTATACAATAGAAGGAGGAAGCTACTACATGATACAGCAAAATCCCAAAAAGGGAAGGCATCTCTGATCAGTATTAGCAAAAAACTACGGGCACTCATAAAATCGTCTAAGGCCAGCTTCGAGAGAAAAATTGCACAGGACACTAAGGATAATCACAAGGCTTTCATTAGTTATGTTAGGAACCTGGGTGGGAATTCCCAGATATGCTCAGAATTAGTCCAAAATGACAAAAAATACACCGAACCCACAGACATTGCCAACATCCTAGCTGACAGGTTCAGCGCAACCTTCTCCCCCCCCCCCCTCCCCACCAAAAGGGCTAATATCTATACCGGCAGAGTGCTGCCTCCCTGACATCTCAGATGCTCAGGTAAGAGCTGCCCTCTCCAAAGCAAGAAACACAGCATCAGTGGGACCAGACGGTGTCCTGGCTGCGTCCTACATGAACTCCAAGAAGAGCTAAACCCAAACCTAAAACTACTGTTCAATCTCAGCCTTACTACAGGATATGTACCCAAAGAGTGGCGTACAGCAACAGTGGTCCCGCTCCACAAAGGTGGTGCCTCAACGGATCCTGGAAACTATCGCCCCATAAGTCTCACTAGCTTGGTCTGCAAAGCTATGGAAAGGATCATCATGGACCTTATAAATAAAGATATTGGGGACCTACAGACACTGGATCCTACCCAGTTCGGCTTTGTTAAGGGCAGATCCTGCCTCTTAAACCTGGTCGATTTCTTTGAAACAGTCACCAAGGCCATTGACAAGGGGAAGGTGGTCCACACAGCCTACCTGGACCTCGCAAAAGCCTTCGATACAATACCCCACTCGGGCATTATAGATAAGCTCACCAGCTTAAATATAAACCCCTATGTCACTAGATGGGTTGCAAACTGGCTCAAGGACAGAACCCACATGGTTAGAATAGCTGGAGCCATGTCAGACTCCAAACCAGTTACAAGTGGCGTCCCACAAGGCTCAGTCCTGGGACCTCTCTTGCTCTGTATATATTTCTCGGAGGTACAGGCCAACATGGAAGGACTGTGGCTGACCAAGTTTGCAGATGACTGCAAACTGGGCGCCATAATCAACTCTCCAGCTGACACAAGCATCCTCCAAAAGGGCCTCATAGAAACAGACAACTGGTGCCAGAGCCATGGCCTCAAGCTAAACACCAAAAAGTGTATAGTCATCCCCTTTGGCAAAAACAAAGTGCCCACAAATTACCACATAGGTGGTAATCCATTAAGTACAGAAGAAATAGTTAGGGACCTGGGGACCCAAGTTGATAGCAATCTCTCATTTGACAACCACGTGGCCAAAGTGGTTAGAAAAACATTTTATAAAGCCCACCTAATCATGAAGGGATTCACATCTAGATCAGGGGAGGTCATCGTGCCTCTTTACTCATCCCTCATCAGGCCCATAATTGAGTACAATGCCCCTTTTGGGATGTACCTTACCAGACACCTGCAGCAACTGGAAAGACCCCAAAAGTACCTCACCAAGAGGATCAAGGGGCTCAAACAGATGCCGTATGCTGCCCAGTTAAAGAAACTCCAGCTCTACTCAGTGGCATACCGCCTGCTCAGAGGCGATCTGTGCCTGATGTATAAAGCCATGTCCAATCTGGAATTAATGGACATGCTGCACCTCAGAAAATCCAAATCCCATTGAGCTACACGCTCGAGGGACTTGAACCTCGGCACTGAAATAAATAGGACATGCTGGAGGGACAGATTCATAACCCAGAGGCTCCCTTCACTCTGGAATAAAATCCCAGTCCAGGTTAGGCAGAGTCCCTCATTGACTCTCTTCAAGAGGAATCTTGATGAGTGGATGGGAGATCGTAGGTTTACCCCGGGTATCACTTCTGTGTCACTGTTAGACAGAGGCACAGTATACTAACCTCGAAAAAGGGCATAGCAAAATTAATTAAAAATGGGTGGCGAAAGCCATACACACTCTGGCTAGGCTTATAAATGCCCTAGGGCAGATAGCCTAGTATGAACCTATGAACCCTCTGTTCTTATGTGAGTAGATCCAGTCTTTAAGGAAACTTGTGGTAATTACCCCTTGCCATTTCCAAAAGAAGGAAGAGCCATGGTTGACTGGGCCTGGATGAAGTCACAACAATGATCTTGGGGGATTCCTTCTGAATCTTCAGAAGGTACCCTGGATATTACTGGAAAGGGTGGAAAAGAATATAGGAACATTCCTGTCCAAGGAAAAGAAAAGGCATGTGTATACTATGCCTTCTTGCATGGATCCCTGGAACAGAATCCTGTCAGTTGATTGTTCAGAGAGGAGGCAAAGAGGTCTATTTGGATAACTCCCCACAGATGGATCCAATCTTGGAAGGCCTCTGATCTAGCTTCCATTCATGAGGGCCTGCCCTGGTCCTGCTTAGCTTGTCTGCCACACCATTTTGCTCTGATGAAATGTAGGATGCCTGTAGAGTAAGATTGTGTTGTGAAGCTATATCCCAAGCTGACATGGATAGTCTGCAAAGGCGGCACAGCCTTGTTCCCCCTTGCTTCTTGATGTGGTATTGTCTGTAACAAACTTGAGATCCCAGGGACCAAAGATGATTCACAGAGTTGAATGCCTGGATCAGGGCAAGCATGTCTTTAATATTATTTGTGCTTGCATCTGTCCTTGATGTGCCACACACCCTGCACTTTTACCCTCCAGAAACTGCTCCCCAAGCAAGGTCAAAGGCGTCTGTGGTGACTGACTGCTTTGGAACAGGGAGGGAGAAGCATTGACCTGGATTTAAGGGTATCTGTTGTCTATACCAAATGACTTATTTTTTGACAAACCCCAGCACTGGGATTAGAAAAGACAAAGGGTGTCAGTGTTGGTATCTGATGCCTCTTTGGTCCCACTGTATATTTCTTATGTGGACTCTTGCAAGGGATATCATGAGAATCCTAGAAGCCATGAGACCCAAAATCCTGAGGTATTCCCACACAGTGACTAAAGTCCGAGTAGAAATCCTTTAGAAATAAAGATAGATACAGATCTATTTTTTTCCTGTGGAAGAAAAGCTCTTTGAACTGAGGTGTCCAGCTGACATCCCAGAAACACGATCCTGTGTGGAGTCAAGAAAGGCTTTTGAATGTTCTCTTGGAATCCCAGGTTGTGTAAGAGATCTCTCACCCAAGACAGAGAGTCCTGACATTTTGATAAGTCTCTGCAAAGACAAGAAAATCATCTAAATGTGGAAATGTGGATACCTTGTTGCTTTCAGTGAGCTAGATACTTTGTGAACAGTTTTGGTGTAGTGGATAGTCCAAAGGGTAAGGCAGAGAATTGATGATGTGATCCAGACAGACAAAACTTTAAGAAACATCTAAAGTCTTGATGTATATGGATGCGATGATGAGCATCTTTTTAAGTCTAGTGTTAACAGGAAACTAGAAAGAGGAAGAAGAGGTGACAGGTTGTGAAGTGACATTATTTTGAATTTGGGCAGTATCACGATCAAGTTTAGGAAAGAAAAATACAGAACTTGTCTCCAAGCATTTAATTTCTTTTTCACTAGGAATATCTTTGAATAAAAACCTTTCCCACCTGGGAAGGAGGAACTGGTTCTATTGCTCCTTGGGACAGCTTGTGATGAAGAATAGAAACAAAATACTCTGATCTGGAGGATGAGAAATGCCCCCCCCCCCCTAGAAAGGAGGAATTTCCTCCCACTGATATTTGTAACCTTGATGAATGATTTTCAGAACCCATTTGTCTGAAACTGTCTGTTGCCAAAGATAAAAATGAAGATTCAGACTTTCTGGAAGAAAAAGGGGGTGAGGGTGTGAGTGGGTTACAAGGTCTCTTAAATAGTCATTCAGATTTGTTGGACTGTCCTTGGGTTTGGGAGGCTCAGGGCTTCTTTTTGGAACCCCCTTGCCATTTCTTCTTAAATGCCTATTTACCTGTATTTTGTTGAGACTGTTTGTTCTGCTTTTTTGCCAAACTTGTATGAGAAGTTAGAAATTCCCTTGGAAATTTTGGAAAAGGAGAGCTGAAAAATCGCAGAGATTCCATGTATCAGCTTATTCTTTTAGTCACAGTTTTGATCATCTCTGCACCAGAGGGGGACAAACTCTAAATTGCTATCCAAGGGTGAATTTAAAAATCTAATTTTTAACATAATCTAGGAGGTTCTAAGAATTCAGGCACGCAAACCTCCTCAAAACAGTACAAGTGGCCATAGTCCTGGAAGAAGTGTCAAATGAGTCATACAATGAGCAGTGTGACCTGTGCAACAGAACAAACTAAATTATTTAAAGCAGATTTTTCCTCACAAGAAGAAACTGCACATAAAACATCCCTCATACTTTCACAATTAGTCATAACAAACTTTAACATATGATCATATCAAATGAAAATTCTGAAAATTGAAGTTGCAAAAGTGCACACTTTTTTTCTCATACTTATCAATATTTCCCCATCATTGTCAGAAAGGGTAGGATTGGAATTAACTAAGTGCTTACCAGCAGTGGGATCAAGTAAAGCTATAGCTGCTGGGTCAGGTTTGGGAACAGTGTGTACAAATTTAAAAGACTAATGAACTATCTTATGTGCTTTTTTAGTACAGCTGGCTGGCTACCAGAAAAACTAGTGACCCACACACATTCGCTAAAGCAGGCAGAGCAGGAGGAATGGGAGTAGGTTTTGGAAAATCCTTCTGTAACAACTCATAGTATTTTCTGAGGGACTGAGAAACCTCAGTGTTCTTCCGCTGAAAACACTGGCACATTCTAGAAATAGTCTCAGAGAAGGAGAAAGTCCTACAGGGAGAATCAGAAGCTGAGCTTTTCTCTGAGTCTGAATCAGAAGTCTGAGGAAAAAAAATGTCTATCCCTTCATTTGCCTTTTTCAGATTCAGAATCTTGAATCTCTTCAGGAAAAGAAGTGTGCCTCTTTCATTTACCAGAAACTACTTTACAAGAAGTGTCAGTAGCAGTGGCAGCTGGTGACTTCAAATTAAAAGGGGGCTGCAAGAGACAGCTGAATGGGTGGGGCCAATGGGAAGGGCTGTGATCAACTAGAAAGGGGTGGAGCTATGCTCAAAACCACAACAACTGGAACTTTAATTAAATACGCTGCCCTGGGTGCCAAACCGTCATTACAAGAGTCCAATCAAGACAAAATGAAGTGTAGAAGAAAAAAATAGTTCAATGCATTGGCTACATGACAACTTACTTAATATCTAGATGGAAACACAAAGGTTATGAGGCATGAAAAAATAAATTGCTTTTTAAATACATTACTGGAATGGCAGTCAAAATCAAGTATAAAAATAAAAACAAGCAGCACTCAGCTCAAACCACCTCTCCTTGTACTGCAGTTCTAATTATAATTTATATCCAGCTTTATAAAATTACCAAGTAACATGCTGAAAGTAGCAATCTCTGTGATACCCCCACTTGTAAAAAATATTTCTTATCCAAAAACGACCTGCTGCCTGACAACAACTTTCTACTTGTTTCATGGAGAACACATGATCAAAGTAAAAAATGAACAACGAACAAGAAACAAGCTCAAGATAAATTGCTTAAAGGATTACTGCACAAGTTATGGACCACACATGATAGATTGGCATTCTGTTTAGTTTACGATTACGGGTAAAGCCTGCAAAGATAACTGCAAGTCGCCAACAAATGTAATGAGCTTCTTAAAATACTGTAATCCTGTCCTTTATTACAAATACTGCCATATGCATTTCAATACCTAAGGTTTATTTGTTATCTAGTTATGTAAATATTCTCTGCATGGCAACAATGAAAAGGCTTTCAAAGTTGGTAATTTTTTAACAGTATGCTTATTAAAGCTTACTTGCATCTTACAATCTCCGACAAGCTTTGCCAATTTAATACAGAGCAACAGGGCACTGCAACAGCATGCATTTTCTGAATAATAAGAAGCATAAATCAACAGTATACAAATATGACAGAAAACCAGAACATTCTGCAAAATCAAGGACAGATGAAAAGCCATGGTCATACTTGTGGTCTACCTTGGATGGGGGAATACTCTGCACACTTACTCTGCATAACTGCTCCTTGCCTTGCTTGGACACATCCAGAGCCACTACAATGGTGAGTGGAGTGCAACAAGTAGGTCACAGTTTGAAATGTCCTGGCTGACGGTGATGGCTCCGACACTCATACCTCTCAACCTCAGAGCAAGAAATCTGGACAAAGCCATAGATAGAAGTGGGACACAGGGCCAAAAATAAAGACAATTTTTAAATATTGCTCTTATAAACTTAGAAGGATAATAGAATAGTAGTAGGTCTTGCATTAATATGAATTTGTGAAGGGTATGAAATCTGAAACCCAAATGTCTTCCATTATTTTCTAACTTCAATCTTTAATGATTTGCTACTAATTTGCCAGAAAACCACAATTTTATGAAAAACAGACCAAATATGTTATGCAAAAATATAAAATTGCCACACAATACAGCTGTGAACTTGTCAAAGAAGGGACACCTTTTAAAAATTAGTACTGTTAACTTGAGCAGCTGACAAAATAAGAGCATCTAAATGCACTTCTGAAATAAAAGTAATATATAACTCTGATCATTACAGTTATTTATAATTGTAAACCCTCCATGTTTTCTTCCAAAATTGCCATTTTGCGGACGGATTATTAAGGGGAAAGCAACATTTTGAGCCAAAATTGGAGACAGTTGAGAGGGTTGGATATTCCTAATTCTATAAAGCGATTTATTTACACGTACCTCTCAACCTCTTAATGCAGGAAATCTGAATATGGCCAAATATATTGGGGGAACATACAAACAGTACTAAAAAGACAGTTGATAGAATAACAGGTCTTGCTTTAGCATGCATTTTTCTGAAGGTTATGACATCTGAAACTCAATGTTTGTCATTATTTAGTGACTTCATTCCTAAATGATTTGGCAGAAAACCAAAAATTTTATGAGGAACAAACCAAAAATAAGAAGCAAAAATCTATTCATTCTGTAAAAGTCTGGACAGTTGAGAGGTATAGTTCAGCCGGGGCTGTCTGAGTTTGCTGCCCTCCTCCCCCCTCACAAAATCATGGTCGAATGGAGCGTCCCCCCTGCAGCCATTCCAATGTCCCATTCCTTGGTTATTTCACCCCATTTGCCATAAACACTGTAATGTGCATACTGCTTTACTTCTGCAATGATATGGATTTCATTTGAAAGTTTTATTTTATATTTTACAGCATAAACCCTAATAGGTGTCTGCTAAACAAAGCAATGCAGTCTCACAATGAAAATAGACTTAGCATTAAAACTTCTCTGCCCTTGAAACTCACATTCATTGAAACAGCATTGAAACCCACATTCAAAGAAAATATATTTTGCCGGTGGCAGATAAAGATTAATTTTGGGCTGTTTTCAAATCATAGGCCCCTTGAACACGAAACATACACATGCTGTTTGATACATCTTCCTGACTGTATTAAATGATATTCCTTGTACAATACAGTACAGCTAAACTGCCCAATTCAGAACATTTCTATCAGAAAAGTCTACTCAAACTTCAACAGTCCACCAGTATCAGTAAATATGCATGATCTCTGAAGAAATAAAAGTCATCTAAATAATTCCACATTAAAGAAATCTGTTGACTAATGAAGAGGTTACTGCTAGCAAACAACTTTATATGTCATTGTTTCATCTACAAATAAAGTGCCTGTTGCCCTTGAGGAATAAATTGCTTATGTTGCATTAAAAAAATTATAATGCTAGTAATATCGCAATAGGGAATGGATGGCAAACTGATAAACAGGTTCATAGTTACTAGGTATCTTCTCCAAAGAGGACTGCAACATCCATCCCTTTAAAGCAGAGTACAGTATCAGCAATTGATCTACTTACTGTGGGAGTAGAACCCACAGATTTTGGCAATGAAAGCAAGTGCACTAGCTGTTGTGCTATTTACAACGTAAGCAGACTTAGCATAAGCAACACTAAACTTTTGTTCCCCTGCAGCTCTCAGCTCCTTGTAAAATCTACTGGACACTCAGCTGTATCTCTGAACTTTGCAGTACAAGAAATCTGGACAAAGCCAAAATGTATTGGGGGGGGGGGGACAAAAGCCCAAAAACCAGGGACATGTTTTAAACATTGCTTGTATAATGTTGGAAAGTTGCTAGAATAAAATGCTGTGTTACCACCATACATTTCACTGCCAAGTATAGAACCCAGGTCCCTGTGCTAAACAGCCAGAGCAACATTCCACTATGCCAAATCATCTATTTTTATGAAAGAAAAGAAGACTGAAACTTAAATGGCTACCATTTAGTGAATTCAGTTCTCACCATAGCTGTCAACATCATCTTAGCACAAAACACCTGAACAAAGCCAATAATGGGAGAATACAGTCCAAAAAATAGGGACAAATATCCCCACACAGAAGGCATACCAGCCAAGAATCAAACCCGACAACCCATAGCTGTCAGGCAACACTGCTACCACTGCACCACTGTCTGTTTTAAGTGAAAATAATACAGAAACCACAGATTTTATGAGGAACAGAACAAATATGAGGCAAAATATCTGTAAATGTTGCAGAAATGGTGGTGGGTAGGGAATTCAAGCTTTTGTCACTTGAGTCCAAGGTACAGGGTTCAAGCCTTATTCTCTACCCACCACCATGAAGCAACTGGGACATTACACACACACAAAATGCCATTCCTTGGAATGAGATCATGGTTGCCCAGTCACTGCTATTCCAGCACAATATGAGGTAGGATGCTGAATTTTCCCAACAAATACCAGACATTTGATTTGTGCTGATTCTATGAAGTTCTGGAGCTATTCTCCTATTTTTTAAGAATCCAGTCACCAAATTGTGCATTATGTCAAAACTTTACCCCATATCTACAACTATTTAAGCCTTTAGGTCAATTAGTAACAATTTTCCAAAATAATTCTACTTTATGAGAAGTTGCATTAAGACTTGTACTGGCTTTAATTAATTTAGAAACAATTATTTAAATATGAGTAGCAGGAAGTGCTGGATATTCTGAAGTAAAACATGTTCAGAAATAGACTCTCAACTATCTCTTGATGGTCAAGTAAACTGTATGCCTTGAGCACTATGTGTTTTGCACATATAGCCCTCAGCCTTTTCATAAACTACTGTATGTTACTTTCTAGCAAATTTTACAGAATCCTTGAAGTGCACACTTTTTTCATGTTTTTCTCTGTGCTGTCACAAGTCTAGGTAAAACTAAAAGGACAACTTTCCCATCCTTGTTTTTCCTGCATGCTATTACATCATTCATCTCTGCAAATTTATTTTATAGTTTTTGCTTGCCAATGATAAGACAGTGCTATATCTTTTTAGTTTAATAATGGCTGTTTGTTCTTGCTGATTTTTTAAGAAATCGAGCTTATTTATCTAGTCATTAGTCAGTGTAGGAGTGGTCTGATCACTGCCCATCTTTTTCAGCAATAAATTGTGCTTTCTTTGTTAGGTTTATAACAACCCTACTAATCCCACAGCAAACTAAGTAAACAATGCAATCCTTATATAGCTACAATGACTAACATTACATTAAAGTAGTTCAGAGTCTATCTGTGAAAAATCTATGAGTAGGATTAAAGCAAGGAAATCATAACAACAGGTGTAGCTGCAAATAATTTGTAAGACAATGGGCCAATAAGAACAGCCCAAAGGACAAGCTGTACTCCCTGCCATACACAGCTGTACTGTAAATCACCATGAATAACAGAACTGAACTTCAGGAAGTTTAGTATGAGATACCATGTGTAAAGTAAAACACACACACACACACACACACACACACACACACACACACACACACACACACACACACACACACACACACACACACACCTCCTACCAGCCAAAGTAAACAATCAGCTCCTTCAGCGACCTCCACACACCGATCTCCTACCAGCCAAAGTAAAGTAAACAACCAGCGATCAGCTCCTTCAGTGACTTCCTACCAGCCCAAATGAACACCAGCGATCACCGACTTCCTAACGAATGAACACCCAGTACTAAAGTAATCCAGCGATCCCTGCACACGAAGCAATCCACACACACCCTTTGCTGCTTCACCTACCAGCCCAAGGAATTCTGCGACTGAAGCCCGCACACTGAAAGTCTCGCAAGTCCTGCGAGAGCAGCTCAGTCCTCTCATTGGCTCTGACTGCGGCTGAAGCAGTCCGGAGCTCCTCTGTGCAGTGCGGTCATCACTGCACAGAATCCTGGTATCTCACAGCAATGATTGCTGGGTACCTGTTTGTCCCTATCCGGACTGCTGGTAAGGCAGTCTGGAGGAGGATTGGGGCTTGTGAATTGTTTGTTTAATAGATATTTTTTTGTTTTATTCTAGGTGGGAGGGCTGCAGTCCGGCAGTCTGATAGGATGAGCCGCCCCTGGTCAGTAGTCTGAATTAAGCCCTGAGCCAGACCCAGTAAACTACTGTTGTCCAAAGAAATTTGAGAAGGAATAGATACATGCTTAGCTTTCTTTTTCTTTTGACAGGAAAAATGGGGCCAACACATTTACTATGGCAGCAGTGGCTTCCTCCAGGAATGGGCATAGCACTGTGGAAGAATAGGGAAGCCTTCTCTGTTCCCTGTCCCAGAATGGACAAAAGTTGCTGTCCCTTGCTCACTGAGGGGGCCTCAACATACACAGAGGAAGTGGTTAACCCCCGCATCCCCAGTGGTTGTAGGTGCTACACCAGAGGGATCTGGGGGAAAAGATGAGGGATATGAGGTACAACAAATGGCCACAGCAGAGTCACCCACCTGTGCCTGAGGCAAATTGCTAGACTGCTATGATGGCAAAGGCTGTTTGCTTAGCTTTTTCTTTTTGTGGCTGGAAGAAGGACTGACTGTAGGATTAGTATTGTTCCATGGTCAAGCTGAAAATGGTGTCCCTTTCCTGAGGAAGGCAAGCAGCAAATGCTGGTAAAAACTACAAATCTTAAAAGTCACTTTTTTTGACAGAAAGACACAGTAAAATCACTTGACAAAGCTTTGCTAGCCCCACGAAGTAAAATAAGCATAATTTATCTACAGTTGTACCCAAAGTGTGGCTGAAAAATAGACCAGCTTAAGTACTTCTAAATTGACAGGAAACAATAGTGCTCCATTTAAAAGTATAATACAGTCTCATGACAGTCCATTAAAACACACCACTCCTAGCTTTAAAATAACTTTGGTGAAGAAGAAAGGGATAAAACAGCAACAATATTTAGAAAATGAAAGTTTTTTCCCCAAACAGAACTTATCTTCCCAGCAAGGAACTGCACAAGCCAACCATCAAGCTCAGATGTCTCAGAGGAGTGTACTCATTGTTGACAGTAAAGCTCTGGAGGGCTTAGTACTCAAACTTGTCTTTTGGTCAGCTCAGCTCAAGCTGCCTGACAGTTTGAGCATATGGGAAGTGCCCTGAAGGTTTGGAAGCTGGCCGGCTGTTTTATCCTTGGCAAGATGTAACCCATACAATAAGGCTACTGCAGTGGTGATCATTTGGACATCTACTGTTAAAAAGTTTACTTACATGACTGCACCTTTGTCCTTCTAGCAGGTGTTAACAGCTACTACTGCCTCATGTATTAAAAGGCATATTATCTGCCAATTGTTTACAGAGCCACTCTTCTATTGAACACTCTAATATTTAAAATTGTTATGCAACGTTATTATCCACCCCTGAAAAGTTTACTCCAAATGAAAAATCAAAGCTTGTCCCCAGGACCAACCAAACAGTACAATCACTTTTGTCAGACTCAAATATAAACTAGTCATTGGAGAAAAAGCTCTTTACAGAATAGGACCAGCTATTTGGAATTTGCTTCCAACAGATATAAAAACATTGAAACCCTTCAAACTTTTAAAAAAAAAAATCCTAAGAAACCCTTCAAACATTCAAAAAAAAAAATCCTAAGACAGCATTTGCAAAATCAATCATAGGTGTTACTGTTTTCGCTGTACTGGCTAATTTTGTACCTAGTAACAGCAAGTACCATATGGGTTTCAGAATCTTTACATCTCTACATATTGAATTTGCGGTGTTACAACTATGCTACAACTTGCTTTACAATTTGTAATAGTTAATTATTGTACTATGAATGTATTAATTCACTTCCTATATTTTGGATTCCAAACTATAGTACTGTAAACAGATATTTTGTATACCAGATAGTGTTACTTTAAATTGATTTTTACTGAACAGTTGTACCCAAGGTGTGGCTGATATGGGCAATAGACCATCTTATGTACAGTGTTATCAGATTGTAAAATAAATAAAAATATCTGGTTGTTTCACCAACTGCTTAGATTTCTATCCCTTGTGTTAGTGAAAGCAGATGCTTTCTTCTTCTCATTTTGAGCCATGAATGGAATGACTATATTGTAGATGCATGTGTTGGTTAATCTTCTTTCAAGACTGTTGTAAAGGAATTTTGTTATTTAAAGCTTTAGTTGTGCTGAGTATCCATTTAAATGTTTTTTTTTCTTCCCAGGAACAACTAAATTCTTGGAATTGCTTCTTCAGTGTGAGAACCAATCATGCGTCGTGGGAGACCCGTCTCAAGCATCCTTTCAGACATTAGCGATGTTGACCTCGAAGGACTTGGTATTATTTTGTTTGGCTCAATGGTGCTATAACAAAATTTGCTGTCATATTTGCTTGTTTATCAGTATTCTTCAAATAAGGGAGATATACCCCAGAGATTCAATAACGCCTACACTAAGTGTACATCTTTCCGAGTGAACAGACAATACAGACATAACTCACACCTTCTTCCTCCTAATTTTAGTTTTCCTACTGATATTCTTGCAGCTTTAAATATTGACAGGGATTCATAAAGGTTATCACAAAGTGTAGATTACATGTACACTTAGTGTAATCTTTTTAAGTGACTAGAAAGCACAAAAATGTGATAAGAATGTTCTTGAATGCATATTGTGTCCACTTAGTGTAGGCTTTATTGAATCTGGCCCATAATTTTTTTATCACTAATATGAAATGTTTTTTAAAGCCTTAATGTTTGTATGCCTAACTTAATCTTTAAAAAAGTGGTGGACTGCATTTGTCATTTGAAGGCAACAGACTTCTTGTTTCTGTAATGCTGTAACAATGAACAGCATTACAGATACAAGAAGTTTGTTGCCTTCAAATGACAAATGCAGGAAATAAAGCATTTGGAAAGTGCCCTGAAGGGTGGGACATGGAATAAAATGGAAGAGTTATTAAAATATATCAGTCTTGCTGGCAGCCTTGAACTGACAGCTGTTGTTTTCTGTAGAAATGTAGGTATTGCCAGTGGGTATTGCCAAAATTGCTGCATTTACAAGAATATGTCTAAAATACATTGGAGCACCTTAATTTTTTTGAGTAATCCTAAACATTCAAGATAACACAAATCTTAGGAAGGGTTCTTCTTAATGCGTGTATTATGACAATATACCTAAATATTTTGAACAAGTTTTGGTTGTGGTAACATCAGCTAAGTTCTGAGTAATTAAACTCATGCTTGGTAATATAGTATGTGTTGTGCTGATGTTTTACAAATTGTAACAGCATGAGTATTCTACATATTGTAAGTAGAAATTTTCTGTTCCAGGGTCAAAGACAAAAATACATGTTTTGTGCACCGTTATAAAACGAATATATCTGAAAATTACAGTTATTTGAAATTTGACAAATTAGTGATGAATATGGGGTACTTAATTAGGTGGTGAACCTCAGCATATAAGTAAAAATAATTGCAAGAAATAAAGCATTATTTAGTGTAGATTAGACTAATATATATTGAGGCACAAAAAATGCAAATTGAGTTAATTTAATAAAAAAAATGAAACACTTGAGAGTACAGTAGGCAGCCATGCTGGTGTATTGTAGCTGAAACATTTGTCATTTTTTAATTGAGGATGAATAATAAATAATGCCATGGCCATGTCAGTATTGTGTCCTCAATTTTTTTCTTTATTTATGGGTTCTAACTTAACTAATTTTGGAAACAGAAACTTAGTAATTTTATTTCTCACTCAACCCATTCAAATTAACAATGCTGAACTTCTGATCTCTTTCTTAAACTCAAAAATCACAAATCTATATGTGTTATTGCAACCTATATCCCTTCTGGCAACAATGTCAATACTGACAAGGAATTTTTCTGGTGGGTATCTGTGAACATCACTCAAGAAACAATGACAGCAGGTTACCTTTGTATCAGTTGGCTTACTATAAACTCTAACAACCACCCCCGCAAAACACCACAAACTTATATAGTCTCACGCAACTCATCTCTTCAATTATTTGCCCAAACAAAACTAGTACTAGGCAATCTGTTACTGACTGCAGTTGGGAGCTGGCATAATGGCTGATGTGTTTTACCTCATAGTCACAAGGTACAGCTTTAGATTCTCACCTTTGAAAGAGAAATTGGTTAGGCTTAAAATGGGCCACAAGGGCAGCTAGCCTAGTACTAACCTATGTACCTCTCTCAATAATATAATTTCCGCAGGCACTCTTTTAGATTCACTTACTGACCAACTCCGTACATTCACTATCAGAAACTGTAATAACTTACACAAACAACACCACTACAATTTGGTCAGAAATCTTAAATCTTTCCAAATAGAATTTTGTATTATTAGCTTAAAGTTTTGTAATTGGAACATCTTAAAAACGTCAGATGAATTTGTATCTGAATTTGACAGAATATTTTTAGCTGTTCTTAATTAATTTGCTGCTGTCTGAACCAAAAGAGTCAAAGGCAGTCCCACACCTTGGCTGATCAAAGAGGCAAGGCCTGGAAAAATGGTTACAAGCTCAAACTCAGGCTAACCTACAACATTCTAGACAACTTAGAAATAAAGTAAAACACAAGATTAAAATGTATAGAAATGGTTTCTCCACAAACTCTCAAAAATCAGAACAACCCCAAAACCTTCTGATCAGCCACAAATTAACTTCTAAAACCTTGAAACACCACACAACCTGCTCCGTCCATTGACATCCAATCAAATGGCATTGCATATCAAGTCAGCACTCATTTTATACAAACAGTAGCATCTATAATCAACCACAATACTCCCAGCTCCTAGCTCAACACTCCTTAAGCAAACAAAAAAATAAACTGGACTTCAAACCTTTGACTACATCCTACATTGAGTAGCATTTTAAACTAAAATCAACATCTCTCACCCCAGACAGTATATCAGCTGAATATATCAGAACTGCAGCAGATGCCCTAACTTATCCAGTTTCTATCTTAATAAATAGATCCGATCCATCACTGAATGCTATGTCCCTAAATTGTGGACTAATTTACATCACTGAAAATAACCTCCTGTCATAATTTCATCACTGCTTTTATCCCCATTGCAGTACCCTATGAAGATTTGCAGTCTACCAGCTGCACTGTTCCTAGACCTATTTAATTTGGTATCCCATCAAACGTTTTGCAAGAGGGGCATGGCCAAGATGCCAGCCTGATAGCAGCAGAAATCCATAGCTCTGTTTAGATTTTAATATCCTGACAGGAAATATACTTTAATTTTTAGAAAAATCTAACTAAACGTATACTAAAAGTTAGATTAACATAGACTCTTTATTATTTTCTAACAATTAATACATAGTCATGAGAATTTTTTTAATTATTCCTGTCAAGAAGTTTTCTACTGGAAATCTCAAGATGAGCAACTCAAAGAACTCACACCAGGAGAGTGCAGTGAAGAAAGAATTACATCTTATAGTAACAAACATCCAAGAATTGTCGCTAAAAATGGACAAATTTGAAAATAAAATGGATATTATCAAACAAGAATGCAGTAAACAACTGCAACTTCTAAATGAAATATCTGAACAGATTCTTGCCTTAGAGGAAACAGTAACTGATCTAGATACTAGAGTGATAGAAAATGAACATCAAAATGAATTTCTTCTAAAACAAAACACCAGGCTGATTGAGAAACTGGAAGACCTTGATAGTAGATCCAGGAGGAATAACATAAGAATATATGGAATTCCTGAGAAAGAAGAGGGTGCTAATATGATTCAGTTCCTCAATAACTGGTTTCCATCAGCACTAAACATGACTGAATCCATCTCTTTTGGAATTGAGAGCACTCATTGGTCCCTAGCAAATCCAGCTTCATCTCTGAGTTCATCTAACCCCAGGTCTGTAATAGTTATATTTCTTTCCTGGAAAGATAAGGACTTAGTGCTGAAATCAGCTTGGACTAATTCCCCTATCAAGATGGGTGAAAAGGTTATTTGTTTTAACAATGACTACACCTCTACAGTTATATCCAGAAGAAAGAAGTGTGTTCATCTAATTAAGTCCTTGAAAACAGCCAATATTAATGCTCAAATTCTTTTTCCTGCAAGAATAAAAATCACCTTGCCAGAAGGAGTGAAGATCTTTGATTCCCTACAAGAAGCAGTAGAATTTATCCAAAAGAAGAAAATGCTGTCAGACATAGAAGAAATGGAATGGTCATCCCAGAGTTTGAAGAGACAGGCATCAAAAAAAGGATGGTCTGTGAAGGAAGGAGCAAACAAAACTAAGAAACTAAAGGACAAATTAATAAATTCCTTTTAATTTTAAATGCTTTGTTTTATGAAACATAATATATTTGATTCTGGGAAGTCTCTATGCTGTAAGTAATGTGAATCATTTTTATTATTAACTTTCTCTTTTCTATATCTGCTTCTTCTAATTACGTATAGTACTAAGTATTTAAATAACATTCTCTCGCTTTCTCTCTCTTCTTTCTTCCTATTCTTTTTTGTTACCAATGTTCCTTTTCTCTCTTTTCCCCATTATAAGTGCTTTACATACTTTTCCCTTTTAAATAACTACAAATGACGTATGTCTTCTAATTCTTCAGTAGTATAATTTGACTTAATACCAAAGTACATTTTTTCTAGTGGGTCAGTGGTGGGGTAACAAGGTGTTTCTGATTACTGTTTCTAACTAGATGTTTCAGACTCTTTGTTTAGATGCATTTAAACATTAATACAGTGCATTAATGGTGTTTTATTTATATATGTGTGTGTAAATATATATATATATATATATATATATATATATAGAGAGAGAGAGAGCTATATAAATGTGTACATACTAGGTTCCCTTTTTTAACTGGTGGGTAAATGATTGAAATGTTATAATACGATTTCTGATTTGAGGCAGCTGTTACTTTTAATAGCTGTTTTTATATAAAAGGGTTAGTTTTTTCATGATGTTGAAGTTTTGTGAGGAAACTGGTGATCTGTGTCACTGTTCACATTGTGGAGATTCATGACATGTACTGACAAGGCAGCTTGAGCATTTTTTTTTTTTTTGCTTTCTGTAAACTCTAAAATCTTCAAGATCTGAATTTCCCGCCGAAAATGCTTTTTTCTTCACTAGAGACAACTTCTGTTGTGCATGAGCCTATTTAGATACTTTTTAACAAGTTTATGAAGCTACAACTTGGGGAAACAACAGTGATGACATCATTTGACCTTTTGAACTTGTTAAATGGTTGTATTTAGATTTCTTTTTTCTTGAAGTTCTCTTATCCTTCACTAGATACTTTAAATGGTAAATTATTACTTCTGCTAAAAATGCTTAACTCCTTTGAAAATACCTATGGTCTCTTATAGATGCATACATTCTGCAGATTCAGTGACACTATTAGTAACTAAATGACATCAAGTGAACTAGGAGCTGCATTAGAAAACTCAATTATGCATATTAACATCAGACTTACGTTATATAACTAAACCTTTAGTAACTTAACAGAGGGTTGTGAGGCCCCTTCTCTCTCTCTCTCTCTCTCCCCCTTCCTGATGAAAGACGTGAACATAGATATTGTTAATACATATGAGTAATATGTGTATAATTGCAAAATATAATAGTTATGTTGTAATAAGTATATATATATATATATATATATATATATATATATATATATATATATATATATTCAACAGATCCTTACATGAAAAATGTTAGATGACTGATAAAATGATTAAATCATCTGATGTTTCTTGCAAAGTCTTGGAAATATTGACAATCTTCTTAACTTTCAGCTTCTAATGTTTATACGTACTTAGATCTAAAGTGTATTTGTGGTATATCTATGTATTAGAGGTGCTATTATCTTATGTGACCATACCTCTCAACCTGGAAACATCAAAAATCTGGACAAAGGCCCATGAAAAATAGGTACAAATCTGTATGCTGATTAACATCAAATTTACATACATAATTATGTAACCCCACCCACTTTGGAATTGTGGGATGCCAATATTCAAATGCAAACTGAGGAACAGACAATGAAAATATGGTCCTACAGACCCTGTAGTAAATGGTAACCATTTTTTTTTAAATGTGTAGCAATGATGTTCACTGGCAAGGGAGAAGATGATAAACCTTATGAGTTTGTTTTTGGTGACTTGCAGTATGTGGGTTTTGTAATAAAAGTAGGGCATTTACTGGTAGGCAATATTCTAATCTTAGCAAAAGAATATTATAGTTTGCTAGGACTTCCAAAAGTCACTCTCCATGGCCTATTGATCAGTGGCAGAGCTACAGTTTGTGCCACCTGGGGCTGTCTGAGTTTGCCTTCCTTCCTCCCTCACAAAGTCATAGTCCAATGGGCCCTCCCGTATATACAGCCCTCTCCCTTGCAGCCATTACAGTGTCCCATTACTTGGCTATTTTGCCTCATTAACTGTAAAGACTGTGCATACTTCTTTACTTCTACAATGATTATATGGATTTCATTTAAAACTTTTATTTTACATTTTATAGCACAAACACTATTCGACATCTGCTAAACAAAGCAATACAGTTTCACAATGAAAATAGACTTGGCTTTAAAACTTCTTTGCCCTTGAAACTCGCATTCATTGAAACAGCATTGAAACCCACATTCAAAGAAAATTCATCTAGTCACTGGAGGATAAATATTACCTTTGGGCTGTTTTCAAATCATAGGCCCTTTGCACATGAAACATACATGTGTTCTTTGATACACCTTCCTAACTGTATTAGATTATATTTCTTGTATAATACAGCACACTTGTTAGAGCGAGTTTTAAATTTATTGTTTTGAACATTTTTCCAGTAAGCAATGAAACAAAATGCATGAACCAACAATGACAAAACTGCCCATTTCAGAACATTTCCATCATAAAAGTCTACTCGCCATATAGACATTTTATGTTCTTTAATTCACCTTCCTGATTGTGTTAAATTATATTCCTTGCATAATAAGCATAACTTCTTAGAGCATGTTAAGCTTGTAGTTTTGAACATTTTCCCAGTAAGCAATGGAAGAAAATGTATGAACCAATAATGGAAAAATTGCTCATTTCAACCATAAAAAGGCCACTCAGTATCAGTCAATATGCACAATCTTTGCAGAAGTAAAACTCATCTGAATTATTCGACATTAAAGAGATTTGTAACTAATGAAGAAATTGCTGCCAGCAAACAACTTTATATTTCAGTGTTTGATCTACAAATTCAATGCCTGCTACCCTTGAAGAATAAATTGCAAAGGTTACATTAAAATGGTTAACTGGTATTATTGTAATACCAGGTGACCACTGAAAAAAGACTGTGTGTTCAGTCGACCTTCCCAAATAAGTGACTATAATTATTATTATTTACATTTCCAGCAGAATTTGAATCAATAAGTTTAAAACAACTGCAGTAGAATTTCACTTACTGGGAAGAAAAGAAACCAAATATGACAAAAACCCATCTGAAATAATATTTAAGGAGTCACTTTACTCCTTGGTGTATGTGTCATAATGAGGTGTCAGTGGCATAGTGTGCCTGAAAAAACAGATGCACAGCTAAATCTGCATTCATCTGCACACACTTCATGATTGTATTGTATATGACAAATGTGAAATGAACTCACTTAACACAACTGAAATAATGTATATGCAATACTGTGAATGGTCAGTGCGTAGACAAATGCACAAGAACATCAGTCTTTTGTAATAAAACTATGATTGCACATTCCAGGTCATGGCAAGAATTGAATCACCTACAAATTCTACTCCTAAACTGCAAGGAATGAGCAATCAAGAAGGGAATTATCTGTGTATAACATTACTCAAAAGTATTTCAGCTTTCTAACACTAAACTATTTTCCTAATCTTGCTGCAGCCAGTCCGAAATAATATTTCCTTTAAATTGTCTGATAAAATATTTTCATTCGTTCATTTCTTAAATAACCCAAGCATGCACACACACAAAATCCTGAAGTAAGATCTGTGTACACCATAAACTTACCTTAATGCTGAGCCTGTAGTAACAGGACGATCATTATGATTAAAATTCCGCATGCGAGAATGAGGAAAAGAAGACGCAATAGCGGAAGTCTGTGCATTGATGCAAGGACGCACAGACGCAATGGGTGTTTGTTCTTTTAAAGATGAATGAACACCGTTAAGCAAGAAATGTAATTTGTGCTTAATGCCTAGGTTGTTCGGAATACTCGTATATTAGTACTCCGTTATCTTAGCAATAAACAGAACAGAGAAGAGAACACGAGCCAATCACTAGAAGTTAGTGTTTAAAAACACTCTACCAGCAGCATTTCAGTGTAGTTGACTACATTGTCGAATTCACACTGAAATGCTGCTGGCAAATCTAGGTAGCCAGGAAGGGAAAAAATATGATCTCCTTGTTACTGCTGCTGTTTCCAACTCAAGAAAACCAAAGCAAGAATGAGCAAGTGGAAGAACTGATGCTGTATTCTGTTGTTGTCATTCCCTATATTATGTGTCGCTTACCAAACGTGTAAGTCTGACTCTGTATAATGTAATAAAAAGTGTTTCCATTTGTGCTGTTAGGTTAAACAGCTGTCAGCTGTACACATTTTCAGGTCAGGCAGCACAATGTTACGAGAACTAGTTGGAGTCGGGGAAAATGTCATTTTTAAATACATACATACAGGAAATGTGCTTACTGCTTAGCTACATCTGTGCTCAAAAAAAATCAGAAATTGAGGTGGGGAGTTTGCGTTTTACATTTTTCCCAGCCTGGTGGCTAGGGTACTTCCACTCTATGAATAATGACATGGTGGGCACCTTGGGTCTATATTAGATCATCGAACACTGAAAACAGCGAACGAGGATTAATCGTCCCTATTTCAACGAAAACTGAAACTGTTGAATGCTCAGAACAGCAATTTCTTTCCTAGTGAAAGAAATTACTGTTCCAACATGAATAAAAAGAAAAGTAAACAGTTGGGAACATTGTTTTATGTGGGGGGCTTCACCCCCCCACACCCATCTCCTACTTAAATATACTAACTCCGAGACCACACTACAGTACAGAACATGGCAAAACACCGAAGTGGCCAAGCGACTTCTTTCCCAGGGAAAGAATTTGCTGTAAAGCCGCTTCGATGTTTTGCCTGTTCGCTGTTTGGTGTTCGACATTTACGCATTCGATAGAATGCATACTCAGTGTCCTAATAGGAACCCAGCACCTTTTCACAACAGCTGGATGATGGATCATTGCCATGATAAGTACGTTTTCAGTAGATTTCAAGTCAACACAGAAGAAAGATCTTTCAGTTAGTAATAACATACACATTATAGTCAATGTTTATCATTAAATATTAATGGTTTGAACAATAATCTCAAAAGAGCTGGTTTGCTTAAATATATAATAATGCATAAAGCCCAGATCATCTGTTTACAGGAAACCTGTCTATTAAAAAAAGATCTACAAAAATACTCATTCAATGGCTATACCATTCTGGCTGATTCATGTTTTACTACTAAGAGAAGGGGCACTCTTTTTCTATGGAAAACTACTTATACTATGCCAAGAATTATAGATACAATTTCAGATAAAGATGGGATGCTAAGCATGGTTATTTTGGAAATCAATAGGAAGTATTATACGTTGATTAATACATACTGGATACCAGGACTAAGTACTAAATCTGTTGACAAATATCTAGACCTAATTACTTTAAATGCAAAAGGGGAAATTATAGCAACAGGTGATTTTTTAACTGCCTATTAATCAGGCAATGATACTTCTAAAAATGGTAAAATAAAACTAACATCTCAAGCCAAGATGTTAAATGACTTTACAAACCAGATGAACCTTAAAGATATACATGGTCTAAGAGAACATTATTCCTTATTCTATACTCTCTATTCATATCTGTTTGGTACACAAACAAACATTGATAAGGTCTTTGTATTAAATAATATATACTCTAAAATAAGTGACATATCTATAATGACTTGTCCACTTTCGGATCATAATGCTATAAACTTTACATTAACTATGCATACAGATTATTTAAGATTACTACAGAGAATTCCTGCTTGCATAACTAAGTTAAAAGACTTTAGGGAATTGATATTGAAAGAAATAGACGTTTATGGAAACAAATGATAATGGTGAAGTGACTGACATTATACTATGGAACACCTTTAAAGTTTTTATAGATATATATATATATACACATATATATATATATATATATATATATATACATATATATATATATATATATATATATATATATATATATATACACACACCTTTAAAGTTTATATATATATATATATATATATATATATATATATATATATATAGTAGAATAAAATCTTGGTACCTTAAAAAAGGAGAGTGGGACAAAGACCGTTTAGACTTGCAAAAAAAATAGACAAGATAAAAATGGATGCAAAACCAGATAACAAAGTAGCACATAACAAAATTACTAAGTTAAATCAAAAATACTTAGAAGTTCTGAATCATAAGGTAGCTATAAACCTGGAAATTTTTAAATTACAATTTTATGCTGTAAATCCCAAATATCTACATAAAATATCGGTGAGATACAAAAAATAAACAATCAAAATCTTATTAATGAGATTAAATATAAAAGTGATGGTTCAGGTAAGAGTACATCTAACTTAATGGGCATATTATAAGTGTTCAAAAACTACTGGTAAGATATAAATAATAACACACCAGTTTTGGAGACAAATAATGTAATAAATACTTTTATTCAAGAAAATATAACTACAGAGGTGTTAATGCAACAAAATAATATATTAAAAGAACAAATAACACTAACAGAAGTGAAAGAGCAGATAAAAAAATGTAAAAAAAAATAAAGCTCCATGACTGGATGGAATAATTCCTGAACTATGTAAGATTTTTCCTAAATATATAATAAAGAAAATGATGAGTGCTGTTAGTATGGTTAAGCAAAAATGTATAACACCCCTATCGTGGAGATACTCAATTATCTCCCCCATATTAAAACAAGGTAAGGACCTCAAATCTTGTGATTCATATAGGCCAATTTTGTTAGTAAACACTGATTTATAAAATTTTCATGACAATATTAGCTAATAGGATATAGAAAATATTACCTAATCTAATACATAATGATTAGACAGGGCGCATTCTTCATAGAAAAGTGCAAGATAACATTATTAAATTATTATCATTAATAGACATAGCATGCAAATACAAAAACAACTAACTATTATCAGCCTAGACATAGAAAAGGCTTTTGATTATATTAGTTGGTTTTATCTACAAAGAATTCTGATTGGTTTTGAATTGTTATATTTTGTCAACTTATTAATGAAAATTTATAGTGAGCCACAAAGTTATGTGAAAATTGGATCATGTCCATCCTCACCACTAGACATCCACAAGGGAACTAGACAAGGTTGTCCTTTGTCACCATTATTGTTTGCTCTTTCAATGGATCCTTTTGCTGCATATATCAGAAACAAGCAAACTATAAAAGGCTTTCAAATTAATAAGGACTATTGTCCTAAGATATAATGATTGCTGATGATATGTTAATGGTGGGTGATATTGATGGTTCTTTACATGATGTTATAAATACCTTGAGCAAGTTTGAAAGAATTATAGGGCTTAAATTTAATCATAATAAATACAAAACATTACATATTTACTAAAAGATCAACAAAAACCTAAGAGAGAATAGCCTGTTTAATTGGGAAAATGATGTATTAGAATATTTGGTTGTCAGTATAAAGAGTGCATGGAAAGAGTCTGTTAAACTAAACTACAATAATTTAATAGCCACCATTAGTGAACTAATCAAAATATATAATAAAATGTTCTTCACAATGGAGGATAGGCTCTCTTTAATTAAAATGATAATTTTACCTAAAATTTTGTTTTATATACAGTCATTGATACTACCCCCTCACAAAAACTTAAAAATTAGATTCCATGTTACTTAAATTTTTATGGTTCCCCTTAAAACCTAGGATTGCATGTCAATGGCACATTAGAGCTTAGAACAGCAATGGGATAGCATTCCCTAGCTTAGATCTTTATTCCAAATCAGTTATAATTAATGTAACATTACATTGGATCACACCTACCTATATATCTGTCTGGAAAACAATACATGAGATTCATATAACTGATGTCAGAACTGTAGAAAATCAATTTAAGGAACAATATAGAATAAGTAGAGTTCATTGGCTTTTATGTAAATTTTGTTTATTTAATAAGAAGTTTGATCATTTTTCTTATGGCATTAATCAATAATTTAAAAAATATAATTGATTGTAATTACAACATTAAACAATTTTTATTTCTTATATTCCTTATAGCATACTCCCCTGATTGCCTAGATTCTTTCAACATTAATGCAATGCAAACATTAAAGGAAAATAACTTGATATTCTGGCATCAGTTTATTGAAAATAAGAGTATTAAACCACTCAACGCTCTTTTATGTAGTTTTGATAAAATTCAAGACAGTTTGTTGTTTATACACTCATTACAGCAGTTTATAGAAAAACAAAATGAGAGTATCAATCAACCTGGAGACTGTATCTTTATCTAGTTTGATTCAGCTTTTTAT
Organism: Protopterus annectens; assembly: GCF_019279795.1. NCBI lineage: Eukaryota > Metazoa > Chordata > Ceratodontiformes > Protopteridae > Protopterus > Protopterus annectens. The sequence goes on from NC_056729.1 coordinate 1,625,934,804, forward strand.
TAGGTGTCTTGAAAAGACAGATAATCAAAAAATAAGTATCTCACCTATCTATAAGATGCTAAGAGAAGACACACTAAAGTTTGACTCAGATGTTTGGACTTACTATGTAAAGATTAATGGAGAACAAATATCTGATGAATCCAAAAAATTGTTATTGAATTCTACGTATAGTACCTCTTCTGAATTATATTGGAGATTGTACACATGGAAATGTATGAATAGGAGTTTCTATACTCCACATAAAATAAATCTTATACTCAAAAACAGTGAAAGTAAATGTTGGAAATGAGATGAATTACAAGAGGCCAACTGGGTTCACGCGTTCATTGAATGTAGAAATGTTGTTCAATACTGGAAAGACTTCATATTTTTTGTAAATGCTTTATGGTCTGATAACTGTCATATTTCTAACTCACTAATCCTATTCAATGTTCCTATACCTAATGTAATACCTAAATCTCAGAATCAGTTACTCAGGTCAATTCTTGCAATTGTCAGAAAAGGTATTACTTTGAACTGGAAAAGTAAACAAGATTTGATGTTTAAAGATTTTATTAATTTAGCAAAAGTTGTTTGTAAAAAAAAGAACTGCAAACCATTTGTTATAGAACTCATAACATTAGTCATAAAAAATAGCATGTCAAAAATTGGGAAACCTTTTGAACAAATACTGATAGCGTCTCATGGATAAAATGATTGTTTATCATGGATGAATGTAAAAATTGTAAATAGTTTTATTGTATTTGTTATAGGTACATTTGCGTATGTTTATAATGAAAACAAAATAAAAATGTTTTTGGGGAAAAATGTTATTGCACAAACTGTCACTCTTAGCACTGTATAGCCCATCACTCACCTAGTTTTGAAGTTATCTATCCAAAAGATATCTGGGAGTTAGATGGCAAAATGAATTCTCATTCTTCTTCCCTATATTTGTTGGTGTCCTTAAGTGACTATTCTTAGCCCTGTACTTTTTAATATATTCATAAATGCCCTACACACAGCAAGTAAGCATACCTCTACAGTCCTGTATGCGGATGATTCTGCCTTGATCTGTTCTGCCCAAACCCTGAATAAATAATAATTAAACCTGGATTCCTATGCCTCCATTGAAACATGGCTAAAAGACTCACAGTTACTTCTAAACCCTGAAAAATAAATTCATTTTATTTACTCCAAAACAATTGGATGCACAAAATGTACTTTTCAGCATAACTTCATCAAACAGTGCAATAATTGAACTTATTATTCCCATCAAACTTCTAGGCATAATCGTAGATGAAAATAGGCAATAAGACCTTCCCATAAAACAGACAGTAAGAGCAGAGTTTTGGGTGTTTTCCTTTTTAATCTATAGGATCAAGCCATATCTGATAATGCTAAAAAAGTACATTGTTTCTTCAAGTACTCCTTTGTGCAGCTCCCATTTTACACACCTACAGTTTACACAAAAAGACAGATAAGATGCAATAATCCTATAATGAAGTTGCTAGATTCTCAGCTAATTTACCTAATAGGAAACACCATTGCAGGCCCTGAAACAGTTAAACTGGACAGAAATATGACACTACCTTAACTTCTCACAGCTAGTCTGTACTTACAATCTCATTAACAGTCCAACAGATTGTCCAGCCCTAAATAGCATTATCACATACTACTCCATTGCTAGAATTCTGTGCTTTGCAGACAAACATCATAAGTTCATAGGTAGGTACTAGGCCATCATCCCAAAGGCCTAAGTAAGCCTAGCCAACATGGTTCCCCGGCTTTCGCCACCCAAGAAAATTATTTTTCTGTGCCCCTGTTGAGCAGAGCCACAGAAGTGTTCCCCAGGGTGAAGTTCCTATTTCCCATCCAGTCATCAAGATTTTTCTTGAAGAGTGCTAATGAGGAGCTTTGTTTGATATAGGTTGGGTAGCTTGTTCTAGAGTATGGGAAGTCTCTGGGACAGTAATCTATCCCTCCAGCATGTTCTGTTTATTGTGGTGACAAGGTTTAGGTCCCTAGAGCATGAGCTCAGAGGGATTGGGATTTCTTTAGGTGGAGCATGTCCAACAGCTCTGGGTTTGACATAGGTATGTTAGGCAGAGATCACCTAGGAGGAGTAGGTGATATGCTATGGAGAAACACTGGAGCTTTTTGAGATGGTCAGCGTAGCTATGGAGAAACACTGGAGCTTTTTGAGATGGTCCGCGTAGGGCATCTGTTTGAGGCCAGTAATCCACTTTGTGAGGTACTTCTGCAGCCTTTCCAGCTGTTGTAAATGTCTTGTGAGGTACATTCCAAGAGGGGTGTTGTACTCTATAATGGGTCTAATGATTGATGAGTAGAGGGGAACAATGACCTCTTTTTTCCTGGATGAGAACCCTTTTGTGATGAGGTGTGCCACGTACAAGAATTTCCTGACCACTATGGCAATGTGATTATCAAAGGAGAGACTACTGTCCACCTGGGTCCCAAGGTCTGTTATCACACTTTTGGTGTTAAGTAGACTGCCGCCTATGTGGTAGTTCATGGGTATAGAGTTTTTACCAAAGGGGATGACAATGCATTTTTTTGCATTGAGCTTGAGGCCATGGCCCTGACACCAGGCATCTGTCTCAGTGAGGCCCTTCTGTAGGATGTCCACATCATTTGGGGACACTATTATGTTTCCTAGTTTGCAGTCATCTGCGAACTTCCTTAGCTAGAGACCTTCTGTGTTAGCCTGTACTTCAGAGAAGCAGATGCCAAACAGGAAAGGACTCGGGACTAAACCCTGTGGTACTCCACTTGTCACTGGTTTTAAGTTAGATTTTGAGTCTGCGACTTTTACTGTGTGGGTTCTGTCAGTAAGCCAGTTGGCAACCCATCTTGTGACATAGGGATTTATACCTAGTGTAGTGAGTTTGTCTATAATTCAAGAATGGGGGGGGGGGGTGATGTTGAAAGCCTTGGAAAGGTCAAGATAGGCTGTGTGAACCACCTTACCTTTGTATATGGCTTTGTTGACTGCTTTAAAGAAATAAATCAGGTTCAGGAGACATGATCTGCCTTTCACAAACCAGAACTGGGTGGGGTCCAGAGTTTGGAGGTTACCAATGTCTTTGTTTATAAGTTCCATGATAATATGTTCCATGGCCTTCCAGATCAGGCTTATCAGGCTAATAGTGTGATAGTTCCCGTGGTCCATAGTGGCTCCCCCCTTTGTGGAGTGGGGTAACTGTTGCTGTGCACCATTCAGTGGGCACAAAGCCTGAAGTGAGGCTATGAGTGAACATAGCACTTAGGTGGGGAGCCAGTTCGTTCTGAAGTTCATGTAAAACACAGCCTGGGGTGTTGTCCGGTCCCATGGATGCTGTGTTTTTGGCTTTAGGGAGTGCAGTTCTTACCTGCATAGTTGTGATTACAGAGACTCTGCATTCTTCCGATATAGATATGGCCCCCTTAGGGGCTATCTGCCAGGATGTTGGCAATATCAGTTGGTTCTGTAATTTTCATGTCATTGTGCTGCAACTCAGAGCAGATCTGGGTGTTGCCATTGAGATTCTTGACATAACTATAGAATGCTTTGTGGTTGTCCTTAGAATCAGTGGCAATTTTGTTTTCATAACTAGCTTTGGAGGATTTTATGAGGGATCTCAGTTTTTACTGAGGCTGACCAGGGAGCTTCTTCACTCATGGGATTTTACTCTCTTTTGCAACAGTTTCTTCCTTCTGTTCTAGAGTTTGTTTATGGCAGAGGACCACCAGATTGGCTTCCTTTTTTTTAGAAGATAGTGTATTGGTTCTGTTAGGGATATCATGATCCATACACTTGTGTAAGTGCTTATAGAGTGCATTTGTGTAAGATTCAGCAGTCATAACTGTACTGTCCATCTGCATGGGTGAAATGACGTTTGCCACTTCTGTCTTAAGAAGCATGAAGTTGGCTTTGGAGAAATTTTTTACAGTAGTTTCCATAGTGGGGGGTGGGATGTGGATATCTAGGGTGATTAGCTTATGGTTGGATCTGACCAACGAGGTGTTGACCTCAGGTGTGGAACACTGGTCGCTCATGTTGGTAATGACTAGGTCTAGGATATTGGTAATGACTAGGTCTAGGATATTGTTGCCCCTGGTGGGTGTGTGGATAAGTTGATCCAGGGTATTGGAATTTATGAATTCCAAAAACCGTTGAGCGAAGGAGTTGGCAAATGAGAACTTTTCCCAGTTAATGTTTGGGTAGTTGAAATCACCCATTATTAGGGTGCTTGGTTGAACTTTAATATTTTCCAGTATATCAAGAAAAGAGGAGTGGGAATCCTGGGGCATGGTGGGGGATCTGTAGCAAGCTACAATTTGGAATGCAGTTTTGCCCAGAGTTAGTTGCACTTCGATAATCTTGGATGCATTATGCTGAGCAACTAGCCTGGAGGTCTGGATATCCTTAATGAATATGGACACGCCTTCGCCTTTAGTGTTCCAGTCCAGGTTAGATGGCAGAAAGGTGTGGTATGAATTATAGCCTGGTAATGCATAGGGTGCTCTCTGGTGCCTTGAACCAGGTCTCAGTCACTGTACAGATATCAATGTCCTCCATTTTAAGGAGTGCCTTGAGTGAGTGCATTTTGAGGTTTAGACTTCTAGCATTGAGTAACATTACCCTCTATTAGTAATCTTATCAAACAGCTCAGCAGGAGACTTGTTATACTCCAACTACATCTCCAAAAAGAGGAACTTCATTCCTTTCTCTCTGTCAGATAAATTGACCATCTAAAATTATTTATATAACAACTAAAAATCACCTAGCAGATTTCTGACTGTGTTCTTGCACATCCTGAGGCTAAGCCCCACCTTCTACTTCCTTACATTAGGTAATCTCTCCAATACATCATCCTAATTTTTTCTGTGAATTAAAATCTGTTGCCCAGGCTTTCCCTCCCTCAAGGTGAAATCAAAACAAATGTAAACTAATTCTTGCTGAAACAAATCCATCCATTCACAACCCCTTTTCCCATTTTTGCATATGGGGTGTGGGTGCTACTTCAACAGTGACGGTCATCTAGAGCCAATGCTTACACCACTGGGTGGCTAGCCCTGTTATGGTAGTTTTTCCACACCACACACATTCACATGCACACTCACACCTATGGCCAGTTTAGAGTGTCCAATCCACTTACTGAATGTCTTTGGAATGTGGGAGGAAATTGGAGAACCCAGAGGAAACACACTTGATCACAAGGAGGACATTCAGACTTGGCACAGAAAGCACTGCAGCCAAGAATAGAACCAGGAAATCTCTTGCTGTGAAGTGACAATGCTATCTGTTGTGCCACTATGCCACCCCTGCCACTGACACAAATGTATTATTAAAATTATCATCTCTTGCTGCATTATTAAAAAATATATCTTCACGTTTATTCCTATTATTGTCAGGGATCGAAAAAAAATCTTTTTTTTTATTTAAGAGACACTTCCTATGGGACTTCAAGCCTTCAGCACAGACGGAAGCTTTAGGGCTAGGCCATTGGCCTTTTTATTTAGCTTTATTTATTTGCAGTTGTTTACTGGGAAAGTCTGACTAGGAATTAAACCCCCTTTTCTATGGATGCCCAATGTGAAAAGCTCCATATTTACATGCAAAAAATTCTGACAATGTGCTATTAAAGCAAACGCACTTATAAGGTTATAACCAAGGCATAGCAAGAGATAAACAGTGAATTAATTGCATTGTACAGTACACATATATCAAAGTGAATCTTTTATAAAAAAAAAAAAAAAATACACAAGTAGGACAATTTTTTAGTTTGACTGTAGTACACATACAAAAAGTGGATCTTTTATAAAATGTGAATACAAAAACAATTACAATACATATACTTTAAAGGAAATTTTTATACAAAGACAGTATTGGAGATACTACCCCTCACTACTGGAGTGCCTAATCGCTGGGTTTCCAGGTTTAGCTGAAACAAGTGTGAAAGAATGAAGAGAGAGAGAGAGAGTGATGATCATTGTATAGTGGAAAGGAGAGTTTTGGATAGGGATAGGGAAAGAGTTAGTGTGATGTAGGAAGATTGTGATTATTAATATATCTGTGTCTCTCTTAGACCTCAGAAAAGGAAATCTAAGTGCAGGACTGAAAAACACAGATCTTTGTTGAAATCCTAATAAGCCTGATACTGTTGTGCCTGCTGTCACTTTGAAAGTGGGGGCTTCTTAGAGGTTTCCTCCTAAATTAATCAATTTATCAAGCTTGACTTCTTCATTAACTGGTAACAGGTAAAGATATTTCAAAAAGCATAATTTCCAGACCAACATAGGCTAGATCTCACTCTGTCCCTCCTGAGCTAAATTATAAAATGGCTGTGTACACATTCTTTAAAGTTAATCAAGAAAGGGCCTAGTACTTCATCATACCATATTTTCGGTGTGGATAGAGGCTTTCTCTACCATTCTTTTTTTTGTGCCAGATTTTCTGAAAAAATGCTCTGGCTTTCCTCACCAGCCCACATTTTAATATCACTGATTCTGAGGAGGCCAGTCTTGACCCATACTATGTCATTGTCAACATCAGGGTATCCATTGCCATAGTCTTATGCAGGGTCTCTTCTTAGATTCTGACCATCACCATGTTTCCTCATCTTCCTCAGAACTGTCATCTCCAAGGGATGTAAGAGATACATGCAAGAGGAAGCAAACTGACTTATCTGTGGAGCCACCTACACCAGATGTTGATGATAAAGAGGTAACTTTTACCCTTTAGATGATACTAGCTTCAGGAAAATCTTAAGAGATAAGGCAGAGAGCAGAGTGGCCCACCTTGTCTGCAGAAGACACTGAAGGAGATCCTTCAGCCAACTTCCTGAATGGTTCTTACAGTAGACTGTGGCTAAACTGGCAACATCCACAGCATGGGAAAACCCTAACATTATGGTTTACAGTCTAAGGTGACAGGGAAGGTCGCAAGAGACGGCTTGCACCTATCACCCCTAGGCTTTCGAATACTGGCCAAGGCTCTTTCTGCCCCCATAGCGCCTTTTTTAGGCAAGGCTCAAAAGTCAAACCCACCTCCGTAAACAGCACAATTAACAAAAAACTGAGGGTTATGCTACTCAACACCAGGAGTTTAAATCTCAAAATGCACGAGCTCGAAGCACACCTCAGTATGGGGAACGTCGACATCTGTGCAGTAACTGAGACCTGGTTCAAGGCTCCAGAGAGCACCCCAGCACTACCGGGCTACAGCTCGTACCACACATTTCGGCCACAGAACACGGACCGAAACACAAAAGGAGGGGGTGTATCCATATTCATCAAGGATACATACACCACCAGGTTAGTGGCGCAGCATGATACCTCTGAGATCATCCATGTGCAACTAACATCGGGCAAGTCTGCAATGCAAATTGTGGCCTGCTACAGATCACCCTCCATGACAAAGGACCACCACTCCACCTTTCTGGAGACACTGGAAAACATGAAGTTCTTACCGAACACCCTGATATTGGGCAATTTCAATTACCCTACCTTTAACAGGGGAAAACTACTCGAGTACAAATTCCCAGGCCCAGCACTTCCTGGAATTCATCAACTCAAATGCCCTGGATTAGCTGGTAAACTCCCCTACCAGAGGTGAAAACATATTGGACCTGGTCATCACCAACATGGGTGACAGGTGTTCCACACCAGAGGTCAACCCGTCACTGTTTAGGTCACACCACAAACTAATCACTCTGGATGTCCACACCCCACCACCACCCCCACCTAAGGAAACCACAGTAAAACACTTTTCTAAAGCAAACTTCACCTTACTTAAGACAGAGGTGGTAAGTTTCATAGCCCTCACGCTAAAGGATAATGCTGCCCAAGATTCAGAAACCGTTACAAATGCACTCTATGAGCATCTACAAGGATGCATGGATCGTGCCATGACTAGCAAAACCAAGACTCACTCCTCTAAGAGAAGGAAACCAGTTTGGTGGACCCCTGCCATAGACAGGCTATACAATAGAAGGAGAAAACTAGTTCATAAAAAAAGCAAATCCCAAGAAGGAAAGACATCCCTGATCAGTATCAGTAAGAAACTAAGGTCTCTCAAAATCATCCAGGGCTAACTTAAAAAAAAAAAATAGCCAAGGGCTCAAAAGATAACCACAAACCCTTCTTTAGCTATGTTAAGAATCTAAGTGGCAACTCACAGATCTGCACTGAACTAGTGCAAAATAGCACAAAATATACTGAACTTACTGATCTTGCCAACATCCTGGCAGATAGATTCAGTGCAAACTTCAGCCTCCCTCTCACCCCCAAAAGGGCCCACATCAATACGGGAAAAGTGTAGTGTCCTGGAAATCACAGATGCACAGGTGAAAACAGCCCTTTCAAAAGCCAAAAACACAGCATCAATGGGGCCACATGGTGTCCCAGGCTGCGTCTTGCATGAACTACAGAATGAACTAACCCCCCACCTAAACACGCTGTTCAGCCTCAGCCTTTCCACAGGCTACATGCCCATAGAATGGCGCACAGCAATGGTTATTCCTTTCCACAAAGGAGGGGCCACAACTGACCCTGATAACTATCCCCCCGTGAGCCTAACTAGCCTGGTCTGCAAGGCTGTGGAGCACATCATCATGGAACTCATTAACAAAAACATTGGGAAACTTCAAACACTTGAACTGACCCAGTTTGGCTTTGTTAAGGGCGGATCATGCCTACTAAACCTGGCTGATGTCTTCGAGACAGTCACTAAGGCCATAGATGAGGGAAAGGTGGTTCACAAAGCCTACCTTGAACTCGCCAAGGCTTTCGACACCATTCCCCACTCAGGTATTACAGAAAAACTCACCAGCCTGAACATAAACCCCTACATCACGAGGTGGGTTGCCAACTGATTTACAGACAGAACTCACACGATAAGAATAGTGGGCTCCAGGTCCAACTGTAAAACAGTCACAAGTGGTGTCCCGCAAGGTTCGGTCCTGGGACCCCTACTGTTTGGCATATACTTCCCAGAAGTACAGGTAAACACAGGAGGACTATGGCTAACCAAGTTCACCGATGACTGCAAACTGGGAGCCGTAATTGACTCTCCGGCTGACACGGACATCCTCCAAAAGGGCCTTACTGAGACGGACACCTGGTGTCAAAGTCATGGCCTCAAGCTAAATGCCCAAAAATGCATAGTCATCCCATTTGAGAAAAACAAAACACCCATGAATTACCACATAGGTGGCAGCCCTCTTAATACAGAAGAGGTAATAAGAGATCTGGTGACCCAGGTAGATAGTAGTCTCTCCTTTGACAATCATATTGCCAAAGTAGTTAGGAAATCCTTCTATGTGTCCCATCTAATTACTAAAGGGTTTGCATCTAGAAATAAAGAGGTTATAGTGCCCCTCTACTCGTCACTCATCAGACCCATCATGGAGTACAATGCCCCATTTGGGATGTACCTCACAAGACACTTCCAACAGCTAGAAAGACCACAAAAGTACGTCACCAAGAGTATTACTGGCCTCAAACCTATGTCCTATGCAGCCCAATTGAAAAAACTCCGGCTGTACTTAGTGGCATATCACTTACTCAGAGGTGATCTCTGCCTGACTTACAAAGCTATGTCCAACTCAGAATTGATGGACATGCTCCACTTAAAAAAATCCAAGTCACTGCAAGCGACGAGCTCTAGTGAGCTAAACCTCGCCACAACAATAAATAGAACAAGCTGGAGGGATAGATTCATGTCACAGAGACTCCCCATGCTTTGGAACAAAATTCCAAACTACATTAGCCAGAGCCCTTCACTAACACTCTTCAAGAGAAACCTTGACGAGTGGATGGGTAACAGAAAATACACCCTTGGGATCACTTCATTGGCTCTGCTTGACAGAGGATCAGTTAATTAATCAGTGGGGTGGCGAAAGCCAACACTCTGGCTAGGCTTATAAATGCCCTCGGGCAGATAGCCTAGTACCTACCTATGAACCTATGGCTTCATAAGGACTGGAATTGTCAGAGAACCCAGACCTTGACTCTTCTGTAGCAGTGGCTACCTTTAAAAAGCTTGTGTCCTGAGACCAGCAGTCCATCCCCATTGTAAGAAGTCATGTTTGTGAGGTGAATTTACACATCTTCTTCCACCTTTCCATTGAGGGCTATAAACTATATGTCCCATATGATAAGGATGTATCGAGGGTTGTCAGATGAGATTCAGCAATCACTGAGACAGTTGCTAAAAGAACAGATAAAACAGATGTTGCATTTGCTGTTTGTGATTGTATAGTGAATGTCCGTACAAGGCATGCTTGCAACCCGGCTAATGGTTATTCCTAAGTTATAAGCATCAGTATAGCTATACTGCATCACACCTGGCTGTTCTTAATGGACTTTTTGAAGATGCCAAAGTGGTCCTCTTAAACTTTTCCTGGGATCGATTCACACTTTTAGGACCAAGTATACATACTTGCCTGAAGACTATGGAAAAGGTAGGGAAAGCCCTAACTACTGTTAGTGTCATGTTTCAGTCCCCAATATCCTCTATGCCCCATTCTTGGGGGGGGGGGAGCAGCCAGACAACTTGGTCATGGAATGTCCTCTCGTTTCTCTGCAGCATGCATGCCAAAGAAGGATCAGCTGAGGAACCAAAAAAAGTTTCAGTCTCCAAAGTGACCCTTCTCAATGATGCAGAAGAATCTGTGTCAGCTTTGGTTCATAGGTGTGTAGTAGGCTAATGGCCCTGGAGCATTTACAAGCCTAGCCCATAGACGTGCCATGGCATTATGCTGCCCGATATTAGTTCCCGGGTGAACCTTCTATTTCCCATCCACTCATCAAGATTTCTGTTGAAGACGGCCAGTGAGGTGCTCTTCTTGACATGTATGGGAAGATAGATGGCTCAAGCATGGTCTTCATGATCAAAACCAGAGAAGTGGTAGAAACCAGGAGTTTTATGGCAGATTCAGAATAGTCACCTTCTCAGATGTAAGGGTGATCATCCGCAGCAGTAGAGTTGTGGTTTTGCTTCAGTGGGGCAACAGTCCAAGCCTCGGAGACCTTGTCCAACTAATCCACCCTGGAAGTTTTCAGGGACCCCTATCCTATACCTCTCTGTGTGGCTGCATGACAAGTGGAAAAGGACAGACATTTCCAGCAGATGTACAATCCCTGTCTGCATCTCTCCTCAAACACACTCTCTGCTCTTGCCTGATGCCCATCCACATCAAAAGATTGCTGCAAGAAGAGAGGTCTTGAACCTTCTAGAGAATGGGGCCATCCAGGAGATCCCTGCCATACTGCGTGTCTCCTCTTCCCCCAAATTAGGTGTTCAGCCCTAGTTCGGTTCAGGTCATTGGGGGCTGATGCCAGCAGCCATTCAATTTCTACCCTTTTCAAGGTTCTACATGAACTTTCAACTTTAAAGTGAACTTTAGTGGATTCAGGTGTTAGATCATGTGACTTTATTGCCACAAGTTTGTACAGTTCATCCCAAATAGTGGCTGTACACTCTGAATCTGACTATGGATAATCCTTTCTGAATCCTGTGCCTCTAGCTTTTTGTCAGCAAAGACTCCTATGACCTAGGGAGGGTGACATTATCAACAGCAGACTGTTAAGGGTGCATTTTGACAATCTTAGACCAGTTTGCTGCAAATCAATGTAGTGGAAGAGCTGTCAATCCTTCTTACTCTTCATATATTTCAGAGCTCCCTACCTCAAGGAGTGGTAACCATTTACGCTGGTGACATAGCAGTGATTTGGTATATCAACAAGCAAAGTGGAACTCACTCCTACCCCTTCTGAAGAAACAGTGAGAGTATGAAAATGTCTGCTGTGTTAGTGATCCACTTACTAAATGTAAACCACATCCCTGGGGAAGGCAGTTTTCTAGTGGACAGGCTCAGGCATTGCCTTCTGATACCAAAAGAATGGTCCTTTAGTCCATATTTAATACAGAAAGAAAGGTTTTGTAGTATCCTTTCTGCCTGCTTGACTAGCTCTAAGTGCAGCAACTCTTTTTTTCCCCTAGTGCTGTTTGTCTTGCAGATGTGTAGCAGCTCTATCAGGGCTGGATCTGTGAGTGCCTTATAGGTCAGGCATAGGTCACCCCTTAATAGTCTGTAGGAGACAGAGTAAAGGGAGAAGGCTTTTAGTATCTCTGCGTAGGACATATTAACACCATGTGTTTTATTTATGAAGAACTTGTGAGGTTGCTCCATCTGTTGTAAGTGCCTAGTCAAGTACATGCCAAATGGTGCATTGTACTCTATTATTGGTCTAATGAGAGCTGAGTACAGTAAGACTATAACTCCCTTGGATCTGGATTCCATACCTTCTCTTTACTTATAAACTGTGCCACAAAGAAGGACTTCCTCACAACTGTGGACACATGACAGTCTAAGTTTAGGCTACTATCTGTCTGTGTACTCAGATCTCTCACCTCTGAGTCTTCTCTTAGGGTTGTGCTATTAATGTTGTAATTTTCAGGAGTACGTGACTTCACAAAGGGTATGATAATGCATTTTTTTTGCATTTATTTTTAGGCCATGGCTCTGGCACCAATCATTTGTCTGATTTAGACCCTCCTGAAGGATATCTGGGGGATTCAGTGATTACCCCCAGCTTGCAGTCATCAGCAAACTTTGTCATCCAGAGGATTTGCACTTTAGCCTTGACTTCAAAGAAGTATAGTCTGAACAGGAGTAGTCCCAGCACTGAATCCTGTGTGAAACCACTAGTAACTGGCCTCTTGCTGGATCTGGATTCACCCACTTTAACCACAACTGTCCTGCTTGTGAACCAATTAGCTATCCATCTGGTGATGTAGGGACTTGTGCCCAGTTTTGTGAGTTTATTTATAATAATACTTCAGTGGGGAATTGTGTCAAATGCCTTGGCCAGGTCAAGATAGGAGGTATGTACTGTTTAACCCTCATCCATGGTCCTGCTGACTTTCTCAAAGAACTCCACCAGATTTAGTAGGCATGACCTGCCCTTGACAAAGCCAAACTGGTTTGGATCCAGTGTTTGGAGGTGTCCTATGTCATTATTTATCAGGTCCATAATTATTCTTTCCATGGCCTTACATATAAATTTAGTTAAACTTATGATTCTGTAATTTCCCACATCAGTTGATGCACTTTGTGCACAGGGATGACTGTAGCTGTCCTCCACTCTATCAGGACAGAGTTGATCCAGAGGCTGTGGTTAAACAGAGATCCTAATGGGATAGTCTCTGATTCAAGCTGTTTAAGAGGCAACCTGGTATATCCTAAAGCTCCATTCAAGCTGTGTTTTTAGGTTTAGAGAGCTCAGTGGCATCCTGTTCTTTGGTGAAAATTAACAGGGAAGTAGTGGAGGGTATTTCTCAGGGGAGACTGGGGGTGATAGTAAAATTTTAGTTGAATTTATCACCCAACAGATTTGCTATATCTTCTGACTGAGTATGGGTGATGCCATGTACAGCTAGTTCCACACATTGTTGCATGTTGCCCTTAAGATTGTGGACATAACTGAAAAATGCCTTATGGTTATCCTTAGCTTTGGAGGCTGTCTTTGCCTTCAGGTGTGCAACTTGACTAGTTCTCTGATTTACTTGTTTACATTAATGAGAGTTTTTGCATTTCCTCTTACTTCTTGACAAGATTTTCTTTCTTTTGTTTTATGACCTATTAATACCAGTGGTCCACTAGGGTGGCTTGTTTCTGCAGTTTGGCTGAGCTTATTTTGGTCTGGTATTGCTGTTTCTATGCATAGGTTCATAGGTTCATAGGTTCATACTAGGCTATCTGCCCGAGGGCATTTACAAGCCTAGCCCATAGTTTTGTGGCTTACGCCACCCCTTTAGTATGGGGAACTATACCCATTATTTTGCTGTGCCTCTGTTGAGCAGTGACACTGAGGTAATCCCTAGGGTATATCTGCGATCTCCCATCCATTGGTCAAGATTTCTCTTGAACAAGGCCAGCGAGGTGCTCTGCCTCACATATACCGGGATTTTATTCCACAGCATAGGGAGTCTTTGGGTGATGAATCTATCCCTCCAGCACGTCCTATTAATAGCCGTGTCAAGGTTTAAGTCTCCGCCCTTGTGGCTCTGACGGATCTAGATTTTTGAGGTGAAGCATATTCATCAAATCTGGGTTTGACATGGCCTTGTATGTTAGGCAAAGGTCACCTCTGAGCAAGCGGTGGCGACTGAATAGAGCTGGAGTTCTTTCAGTCAGGCAGCATAGGACAGATGTTTGAGACCCTTTATCCTTTTGGTGAGGAACTTTTGTGGCCTCTCCAGCTGCTGCAAGTGTCGGTTCAGATACATTCCGAATGGGGCATTGTACTCAATCATTGGTCTGATGAGTGATGAGTATAGGGAGACTATGACCTCCCTTGATCTAGATGAGAATCCCTTCATGATAAGGTGGGCAATGTAGAAGGTCTTCCTAACTACTTTAGCTACATGGGTGTCGAATGACAGACTACTGTCAACCTGGGTCCCCAGGTCCCTGATAACTTCTTCTGTGCTCAGTGGATTGCCACCTATTTGGTAGCTAGGGGTAACCTTGTTTTTTCCGAAGGGTATGACTATGCATTTTTGGCATTTAACTTTAGGCCATGGCTCTGGCACCAGTTATCCATTTCTGTGAGACCCTTCTGAAGGATATCTGTGTCAGATGTGTTTTCTACTATGGCCCAGTTTGCAGTCATCTGCAAACTTTGTCAGCCATAACCCTCCTGTGTTTGCTTGTACTGGAAAAGTAGATGCCAAACAAGAGTGGGCCCAGGACTGAGCCCTGTGGTACACCACTTGTGACAGGCTTTGAGTCTGACATGGCGCCAGCAACTCTGACCCTGTGGGTTCTGTCACTCAGCCAGTTTGCAACCCATCTTGTGATGTATGGGTTAACATTTAAGCTGATGAGTTTTTCAATGATACCCGAGTGGGGTATTGTATCGAAGGCCTTCGCCAGATCGAGGTAGGCTGTATGGACTGCCTTTCCCTCATCAATGGCTTTGGTGACTGTTTGAAAAAGTCAACCAAGTTTAGAAGGCATGATCTGCCTTTGACAAAGCCAAACTGGGATGGATCCAAAGTCTGCAAATTCCCTATGTCTTTATTTATGAGGTCCATTATGATCCTCTCCATGGCTTTGCAGATAAGGCTTGTCAAGCTAATGGGCGGTAATTTCCAGGGTCGGTGGAGGCACCGCCTTTGTGAAGTGGGACCACAGTTGCAGTGCGCCACTCCCTGGGTACGTATCCAGAGGTAAGACTATGATTAAACAGCTGTCCTAGCTGTGGGTTTAATTCCTCGTTGAGTTCGTGGAGCACACAGCCGGGGACACCATCAGGTCCCATGGATGCTGTGTTTTTTGCTTTGGAGAGAGCAGTTCTCACTTGGGCGTTGGAGATGTTTGGGGGGCTGCAATCGCTTGGTATAGATATCTCTCCTTTTGGGGGGGGGAGAAGTTTGCACTGAACCTGTCAGCCAGTATGTTGGCAATGTCTGTAGGATCAGTAATCTTCACATAATTTTGAACTAGTTCTGAGCATATCTGGGAGTTTCCTCCCAGGTTTCTAGCATAGCTAAAGAAGGCCTTATGATTGTCTTTTGAGTCTTTAGCTATTTTTCTCTCAAAATTTGCTTTGGATGATTTTATGAGAGCTCTTAGTTTTTTACTTATAGTGATCAAGGGTGTCTTACCTTTTAAGGATTTTGCTCTATCTCGTAGTAGCTTCCTCCTTTTGTTGAAGAGTTTGTTTGTGGCTGGGGTCCACCAGACTGGACGCTTGCCTTTGGTACAAAGAGTCTTTGTTTTGCTTGGGATTGCCTTATCCATGCAGTCCTGCAGGTTCTGGTAGAAGGCATTTGTAAGTGATTCAGCGGCTTGAGTACTGTTTTCCGCCGGCTCGGGGGCCTTAAAGGAGACCACACTAGTCTTTAGAAGTGTGAAGTCGGCTTCGAGAAGTTCTTTACTGTGGTCTTTTTTATTTCAGGTGGGGGTGGGATGAGGACCTCCAGCGAGATTAGTTTGTGATCTGATCTCACCAGTGAGGGGTATACTTCCGGTGTTGAACATTGTGCTCCCATGTTCGTGATGATGAGATCAAGTATGTTTTCTCCTCTTGTGGGGATGGTGACTAGTTGTTCCATGGCATTTGAGTTTATGAATTCCAGGAACTTTTGGGCTAGGGTGTTTGGGCTTGAGTAGTGTTCCCAGTCTATATTAGGGTAATTGAAGTCACCTAGTATGATGGTGTTTGGTGATACATTTATCCCTCTAGTGTTTTCAGGAAGGCCATGTGAGGTTCCTGAGTTTGTGAGGGTGGCCTGTAACATGCTACAATTTGCAGAGCAGTCTTGCCTATGGTTAATTGCACCTGGATGGTCTCCGATGCATCGTGCGTTGCCACCAGTCTTGAGGTGTGGGTGTCTTTGATGAATATGGATACCCCTCCTTTCTTGGTATTGTCCGGATTTTGGGCCGGAACGCATGATAAGAGGTAAAACCTGATAGTGCTGGGGTGCTCTCAGGAGCCTTGAACCAGGTTTCTGTCACTGCACAGACATCGATGTTCTCCATACCGAGAAGGGCCTCGAGTGCGTGCATTTTGAGATTTAGACTTCTGGCATTGAGCAGCATTACCCTTAGTTTTTTTCCTTTTTTGTGTTCTAGGGTGGTAGGTTTAGAATTTGAGCCTTGCCTAAAAAAGGCACTATGGGGGTGGCAAGAGCCTTTGCCAATATCCGGAATCCCAGGGGTGACAGGTGCAAGCCGTCCCTTGCGAAGCAGCGTGGCTTGTCCAGCATGTCATCCCAGGCAGACAGACATTGGATCCCCTTTGAATGACACCAGAGTTTAAGCCAATTGTTAAAGCTGATCATCTTATCTCTGTATTGTGGCATCATTCTTGGTGAAGGTAGGATACTGCTCAAGGTCAGGGTCATACCTGCCTGGGCTACATAATCAGAGAGCTCCTCAATGTCTCTTTTCATGTAGTTGTTTATATGGTCATACAGAGCTTTTGTGTATACCTCTGCATAAGATTGTTTTTTCTGGGTTAGGGGGAGCATAGAAAAGGAGGTAGTTTGCCTTAGAAAAGTTCTTAAAGTTTTTGTGGTTATGTGGTGGTGGGGGGGTCTAATTTTACCTTTATTTCAAAGGAAACCAGTTTTTGATATGATCTTACAAGTGAGGACATCACATTTGGGGGTGTGCAGAGCTCTCCATGTTTGTAAATACCAGATCTAGGATAGTTATACTCCTTGTGGGATTGCAGACGAGCTGCTCCAGGGCATTTGAGTCTATAAATTCAAGAAATCTTTGGGCCTGCATGTTAGTGGTCATGTATGCCTCCCAGTTAAAAGAGCGGTAGTTAAAATCATCCATGAGTAGTTGTCTACTGTTGGATTATTGGGCTGGATGGTGAGTGATTCAAGTAACTTCATGTATGATGTATGGATTTCCTGGTTCATAGTGGTTGACCTGTAGCTAGCAAGAATATGGTAATGGAGTTTTCTGTAGTTAGTTTGAGCTCAAGCATGTCATATTGTTTGTCCAGCCTTGAGGTGTGCCTATCTTTTGTGTAGATAGAACACCTCCACCTTTTGCTCTTTCATGTTCAGTTGGTGGTCAGAATGTATGAAAGACATTATAGCCATGCACTGCCAGACTGTTTTCCATGGCTTTAAACCATGTTTCATTAACTGCACAAATGTCAGCATTTTCCAGGGTGAGGAGAGTTTCTAGGGAGTGCATTTTTTGTTGAGACTCCTAGCATTGAGTAGTAACACCTTTAGCTTGTCCTGAGTAGCTTTTGTCATGTTGGAAGGTTTGTCTGTTTGGAAATGCCTAAACAAGGCACTATAGAGCTGGATAATGTTTTGACCAATATCTGAAAGCCTGTTGGTGACAGGTGAAGATCATCCCTGGCTAAGCAGTGTGGCCTGTCAACCATGTCCTCCTAGGCTGGCAAGTATTGGATCTCTTTGACACGAGTAGCTAAGCCAATTGTTAAAGTCTATCATTTTCTATTGGTATTGTGGTATCATCCTTGGAAGTTAGAACATTGCTCAATGCTAGGCTTGTACCTGCCTGTGACATATATTCTGAGATGTCAGTCGTAGTACATCTGAGGTCATTCATGCCCACATAAACTATGACTGAGTCATAGTGGTACTTGGGGATAAGTCACATGAGTGCTTGCATGACCTGAAGTATCCTGCCCCCTGACAAGCAACTAACTGTAATCTTCATATCCAGCCTAGTAAGAGGGACATCATTGTGTCTCACAATGGATTCTCCTATGACCAAAATATTGGCTTGTTTTGACTTATGGGCTTGGTAGTTGGGACACAATGAGATGTGGGTTTATGTGTTGTGATGGGATTTGTCTTGGTGTGCATGGTGAGTTTCTGAGCACTGAACCTGAGAGCCCTTTGAGGTTTGGGTAAGTTGCATGCCAGCACCTCCACATATATGTGTCTGTGTCTGGTCCTTTGTGAATGCAGTGAGTGGTGTGTGTGAGTTGCTGACAACCTGTTTGTTGCTTTTTGTGTCTATATGTGAGAGTCTAGCCTCCAATGTCAATGTATAACTACATCTCTTACATACTGTGTTTGTCTGTTTGAGAAATATGTGGTTTTCAGTGTACATAAGGCAATTTGTTACATTGCCTCATGATGCCCATGCCAACCAAGCTAGATGCAGAGATAGCAAGAAAGTGCCTATCCATAGTTGCAGCTCCTAATGTGCATTTTGCAAGGGATAGGAGTGGAGGGTGTTTGAAACCGGATGAGGAATGAGAGCTTGCTTGGTATAATCTACAGCTAACCTATCCAGTGATACTCCCTAGCACCCAAACCAGAGGTCTTTGAGCAACGATAGTCCTGAATGCTGTACTAATGTACTGTAGACCTAAACAGTCCTAACTAAATGTGTAAATTATGTTCACCATGCAAACTAGTTGCCCCGTGTGTAGCATGAGACTGAGGTAAAGTTCAGAGGTAGTTTTTATAGAGAAATTTCAACTTCTGGTGATTGCGTGTGTACAAGGCACCACTAACCTCTGCTGCATGAAGAGCAGCTGTGCTCAAACATAAAGCTTCTATACGAGCAGAAAAGTATGCCCTAAGGCCAGTCAGGAAGCATACAATAAGCTTTCTACCTGCAATTCCCATATCATATAGGTGGCATCAGCTCTCTCCTTTCACAAGAGTACAGACTTTGACCCACTTAAGTGTTAAGGAAACACAAAGAAATGCCTAATACTAACTAAAAATCACTAGATACAGAATATTTAAATGCAGAACAGCAGCCCTTGCAGCAGTTAGAAAAATGTAACCTTTAACTTTAAAGATGTGCAAAAACAATAAATAGCATATAAATATTTCATAGTACAATGAGAAGAAGGAATGGAAATGCAAAATGATGCTTAATTTTGTTTTTCTTGCCAAGGATGGCTTCAGACATTAGCTAAATCTCTCAAAGTCTCTGGCAGCATTGCCAAACGAGGATAAGCTCTGAATAATTTTGGATCATTTATTGCAGACTTCAGCTACTCTTCTATTAAAGTGCATCTTTTGCTATTTTTAGTTTCCATTAAGACTCTGCTCCTATGTTTTTGGCCTCTCTGGAAAATATGTGAGGCCTTCCTAAAGGGCACTTTTCTTTATTTTTAAGATTCAATATTATTTACTACTCTTATTTTTTTTAAATCATGACAGATTTATTTTCATACATACACCAACTCTAACATATCCATACATATTCAGAAATGCCCATATACATTTTTCTTTGACACTCTACCTTTAACATTTTATCATGTCTTATTTATGATGCTTCATAGACAATATCTATTATTCCATACTATTCAAATTTGGATTTACCCCTGCCTATGGATGTTTACCTGTTCCCCTAGTCAGCTATCGCCCCTTCGTCTATAACCCTATGTTGGAATTCACTTAAGTATATATATATATATATATATATATATATATATATATATATATATATATATATATATATAGATAGATAGATATCGTCCCACTTAAATAATACCCCATCTAATATCTGTTTTGCCATTAATATTCATTCTGACAGCTGGAGAGTTCCCCTTCTCCCTATTTCTCTTCCCACAGAATCCATTTTTTTCCAAACCTCTAGATGTCTTCTGTGTGCCCTACCTTTCAGTCCTTTTTCTTTTGCTTTTTTGGAGTTCATCTACTATATCGGGTTCCTATCAGATAGTCGAGCTTCTGCAAGTTCGAGTCTCATATTGGTCGAGACCATAAGTTTGAATTTGCAGAAGTTCGAGCATTTCAATGGAAATCTCCGTAAAGGGAGGTTTCCATTTTGTTCAGTGTGGTGCGATCTCGGAGTTGGTATATTTAAGTAGCGGAGGGTGTGGGGGGGTGCAGGGGGGCTTGCTTCCTTGCTTACAACAGTTTATTTTGTTTTGTTTTCTTTTTTTTTTTATCCATAGTCGAAGTTTTTTAACTTCAAACAGGATGGTTTGAACATTCCATGTTCGAAGTTATTAAACTTTGAGTATGTGATATAGACGCCTATATCTATGACCTCCTGAGCATCTGGAGGGATCTTAGATTTCCATTTCTCAGTAATAGCTTTTTTTAGCTATTAATGCTATAAGATACAGTATTTTAACCTGCCCTGTTTTTTTTTTCCAAATTTGGGGATATTCCCATGAGAATAATTCCTTTGTTAGTCTAATTTCTTCTGGGATGTATTATTTAAGAGTAACTGTAACTGTGTCCCTCTTGCCTGCTGATCACATCAACACAGTTTTCTGATTACCCTGGAACATGTGTTTAATTGTTATAGGGGGTGTAAAAATATTTATGAAGACAGTTCCATGATTTTAAATCTCCTGCTTTTAGTCACAACTCTTGTTAACTCACAAGTCTTCATACAGAATTCATGCAGAATTCAATTGACAAGTCCCTTTCCAACTCTTTTTCCCAGTTCCCCTTCCAAATTCACATTACTTTTCTGCTTATATGTAATAAGTTACTATGCATATCACTAAGCATTTTCTTTGTCCATTTTATTTCAATTATCTGCATAAATGTCTATTAGCCCTAGCTTTCTACATATTTTCCTGGATATATATTTTGCTTCTTTGCTATTCTTATTAGTACCTCATATTCTCATAGGTATGTTCCTTAACCTACATGTATGTATTTTAGCTGTGTCCCAACTCATCCAGTCATCCTCTAGCCTTACTTAATGTCAGAACCTAACAGGAGTGGCCTGCTTTTCCATTTAATACTTGCTGCACCTTCTGCTAATTGTACCATACCTACTGCAATAGGAAGCATGTAAACCTGCAAGGATATGAGTGCCTCCTGTTTTAAGGTATTTTTATAGTCAAAATATATCCTTCAATATATCTTGGTTAGGATTAGTGTTATTATATTTCATAAACCTAACATTATATATCCTGAAATATATCTTGATTGAGACTAAGTTGTGTTATTTTATTCCATAGGCTTAACATTGTCTCTATTTCTTCCAACTTCACCATGGTTAAAGCAACAGCTTTCCATTGTGACTTCTAATTCTGTTGGAGCATTAATATAAATAATCTTATTTGAGATGTCTGAAAATACTTACAGGGATTAGGGAGCCCTAATTTTCCCAGTCATTGGCAAAAGTAATTCTATCCCATGCTTTCCCTTACCTTCCTATAGCAAGTCAGTCACCAAATTCTTTATTCTAGCTATTCTCCTCCACACTGACCTTGGGAATACCTGGAAAAGATAAATCCATAATGGTAACAAGGACGTATTTATGACTTGGATTTTTGAGATATAATATTTAGCGTCTTCCATTGCTTTACCTCCTTCTTCATTCTCTCAAGATACATGCTGTGGATCCAAATTCCCTCATTTTCCAAGTTTTCCATAATCCAGGTACCCAGGTATTTTATTATATTGCCTTTCCATAATTCAGGGCATTTTACTGACAGCCTTGGAACCAGGGTATTTTTCACCATTACTATCTTAGTCTTATCACCATTAACCCTATATCCTAGAATGCCTCCAAACTCTTTAGCATCTCAAAACATGAGATTTAAATGGTCATGTGGCTGTTGTAGGAATAGCAGAATGGCATATGCATATACTACTATTTTATCTTCCCTACTTCAAACTCTGTACCCTTTTTGTACTGACTGCCTTATCTTTTCCTAGGTTCACAGGTTTCTAGATTAGTACTAGGCTAATTGCCCTTTTGAGCCAAGCCTAGCCAATCATCCAATGTGAGACTCAAACCCTGCACCTTGTGTCTATAAGGTAAACACCTTAATCATTATGCCAGTTCTGCTAGCAGTTCAAGATATAAGGCAAATAAAAGAGGTGATAGTGGGCAACCTTGTCTTGTGCCCCTAATACTAAAAAGAAGCGATAACTCCATGACTACTTTAATTCAGGTTGTGATGTTTTGTACACATTTATGACTACCTCAACAAATTTATGTCCCAGATCAATGGCAAGCAAACCTCAGAAAATTCCATTCTGTCGAATGTCTTCTACGCATCAAGACTAGTTAGGGTAAATTTATTACTCATTTGTTGGGCATGCTGAATGATTAATAGAGGGTCTCATAATATTGTCAAATGTTTGCCTACCTTTGAAGCCTGTTTGGTCTGACTTTATCAAAGAATTTTATAACATTCCTTAATCTGTCTGCCAGTAAGACCATGAATATTTTGCAATCATGGTTTGAGATGGAAATGGGTCTGTATGATGCTTGAAGCACCTTCATTTTTCCTTCTTTGTAGCCCATCACTGTTATGGCTTACTTCCATGATTCAGTGGGTAGGCCATTTCCTAGTATGTGGCTGAAAAGGACAGTTAGACTCTACATAATTCTGGACCTCTTATTTCCCATAAGTTTAGTGGCAAGTCATCTGCCCTTGGTGTTTTCCCTAATTTCCTTTTGTTTATCAATCCCAGAATCTCCGTTACTGTACAGAGACGTATTAACTAATTTTTCTGTTCTAACATCAGCTTAGTGAGATTTGGATCAAATCCATTTATAACAAAATAAAAACACTTTTATCAAAATATTTACAAACAGGACAGCTCTTACAATCATTTGGTAAACTTTCAGTTTTCAAAATGGTGTTAACTATACAATCACCTATACTGGTAGAACTTTGATAGGAAATGTTCAAATTTAAATTCCTAAAAACCTCATCTGACTTGATAATGTACCAATATTCTCTCAAAATATGAATCAGTCCATCTATAAAGAGAGTATGTCATGTAACAATATATATCCTCCTTTTTAAATTGATTCCTACCTTTCTAATTGTACCTTAATTGTGAACAAGTACCTCACCTCTCAGTTGTAACTTCATCCTAGAAGCTTCCAACTGTTCCTCAGTATAACTCCTACTCAATGCCTTCTGTGCTACTTCACAAGTAACCCTCTCAAACTCTTGTTCATCAGAGCATATCCCTTGCACCCTAAACAACTCACCATACAGAAGTGAATCTATAAGGTGCTGAAAAATTATGCTGAACTCTTCCAATATTTTGTTTGGCTTCATAACCATTTTCTGCCCTATTTCTGTCTTTAAACTTAAAACCGTCTGTCTTGCCTGCCACTATCTTAACTAAACAGCTGATGTATGTTGATAATTGGGTGAATCCTTGAACTGTTTTTCCCTTAAACTTGCACAGTACAGGTCCCACTTTTTGTCTAGTAGCCCTATTTCTATGCAGATAAAAACAAAACTGAATCCCCAGATAAAGGATACAGCTCACAGCTATAGAACGAAATATCCAAGTAGAAAAGCTGAGCCAAACCACCATGGCTGTAGTAAACACAACTTTATTACAAAAAGTACTGGAAAATAAGTAAGTGCTTTCACAAGCGGTCAGTGTGATCGTGAAAGTGCTTACTTATTTCCAGTACTTTTTTAATAAAGTTGTGTTTACTACAGCAGTGGTGGTGGTTTGGCTCAGCTTTTCTACTTGGCTATTTCTATCTTTCTTAACCAGTCAAGATCTTCTGTATCTTCTAATGGCCCTTTCTTGACTCTTTCTTCTAACGTGTAGTTCTTGTTTCCTATGTGTCGCTCTCCTACTTTGGACACAATAGAAGAGTTTTAGTGGGTTCTGTTCAAGCGGCTTTATTATATACAAACACATTATGATAGAAGTTTACTGATTTTAACTTAAGTAACTTATATACAAACTAACTTCTGTAATCATGGGGACTATAGTACGTGATCAAATGATCACAATAGTGAATGCTCTAAAAAGTGAAAATGCAGCACACCGAAGTGCTTTTTGTGGGATCATGGTACAGTGAAGAATGGAATATTTGTCCTTTCATCACTTTTGTGCGATCTCGGAGTTTGTATATATATATATATATATTTAGCGGGGGGTGTGGGGGGCACAGCCCCCCACAATAATGGTTTCGATGTGCTGCATTTTTGCTCTTTAGAGTGTTCGCTATTGTGATCATTCGATCACATAATATAGACCCTAATCATACATGCTCACTCTCTGGCTGCACTCTCAAAATGGCACTAGAAATAGCATGTGCCCTGTATTTATATGTGCACACTCAGCTCTTGACATGCTTCTTAAAGCTACAGCATGTACACTCTGATCTACATCCTCCCTCTTTGAGAAATAGATCATACAACATTATGAATCTGTTTGGCATGCAGATATTACAAATAGTTCTTTGCCATACAATTATACAAGACTAGGTACATATATACAGTTATGTCCACATTGTTGCGTATTTCACAGTGGGCTTGGATATTCAACCATATCTTGTGGCATAAAACTGGGATTTAGGTTTAGCAACTGGAGCTGTCTCTACAGAATGTTCAACCTTAGTATTTGGAACATCCTGAGGAATGGAAATAGAGGCTGAAATACACTCTGGGATGGGAACAACATCTGGTTTGCTCTGAGATCTAGAGTCTGTATCACAGGAACACTGCTGTGATGATGATTCTGGTACAGGAAGAAGATGCCTGAGTTTTCTCCTGTACTCCACACCCTCAGATTCTACAATGTAGGATCTCGGCTGGGCACACATGCCTGTAACTAATCCGGTCAAAAGCTTTCACAGTTTGTATCCTCACTGTCTCTCCTTCCCTCAACGGATGAAGAAATTTGCTTGATTTATCATAACTGGACTTCTGGATGGAACGCTTCTTGAATAATTGAGCCTTGATGGTTTTGTTGTTCTTAGCTTTAGGCCTCAATAAACTGGAACTAATAGGTGGCATTGTTCTGACTTGCCTGGATAGAAGTCTTTGAGCAGGTGAGCCAAGTATATCATCATGGGGTATGTTTCTGAAATTAAGTAGATACAAAAAGACATCAATATTGTCATGCTTTGACCTTTCAAGTAATTACTTTGCACTCTGCATTCCACTTACAGCTATCCCATTTGACTGTGGATATTCAGGACTGCTAGTAACATGTACAAATTCCCATTTTCTTGCAAATTTCTGAAACAACTGACCAGTAAATTGAGTACCATTGTCAGAAATAACTTTGTGTGGACTACCGTGGACTGAGAAATGATGTTTCAACTCGGTGATAACAATAGTGGATGTTAGATTAGGTAGTAAGTCAATCTCAACCCAATTCGAATAAGATTCTACCAATACCAAGTAGTGTTGATTGTTCCACTCGAAGATATCAGTGGCTACAGCTGATCAAGGTAGTTCAGGAGCTTGACTTAGCTAAAGTGGTTCTCTTTGCAAATGCAGTTTAGTGCTACTGCATACTGAACAAGAAGAAAGTACTTTATCAATGTCTTTCAGTACTGATGGCCAGTATACTAGTTATCATGCCGTTTTCTTAGTGGATGCGGAACATGGGTGACCACGATGCAAAATCTGGATATATCCTTATTGTAAGGACGCAGGAACAACAATTTTAGGACCTTTGAAAATAATGCCATCTTCCATCAACATCTCATCTCTGTATGGAAAATAAGTTTGCACTTCAGGTGGTAGACCAGATTACTTTGACAGCCATCCAACATTAATCTAGTGATTGAGCTTTTGCAAAATTGGATCAGTCTTTGTGTGATCTCTCAGCTCATCAAGCCTAGTGGTAGAGAAATTACACACTGCCATCATGTCAAAGTCAAAATTCTCTGCATCAAGCTGTTCAGTCATATTTCTGGGTGATCCGGATAAGATATCAGCCAGATAAAGTAGTTTGCCTTTTATGTAGACCATTTTGAAGGTGTACTTTCGCAATTTGAGCATTATTCTTTGTAATCTTGCTGGAGCTGAATGCATAGGCTTCTTTAGAATAGTAACTAGAGGTTGGTGGTCAGTTTCAGTCTGAATAGGTCGACCATAAATATAATCATGAAACTTGGAACATGCAAATACTGTTGCCAAAAGTTCTTTTTCAATTTGAGCATATTGCATTTCATTTTGGGTAAGTGTTCTGGATGCATAGTCTACTGGTCTGCCCTCTTGAAAAATAACTGCGCCAAGACCAAATTTTGAACCATCGAGTGACTGGTTTATTCACATCATTGTATCTTAATGTAGGTGGGGTGGCAATTTTCTGCTTAAGGTCTTCAAATGCCTTCTGGTGTTGTTCTAACCGTGACCATGTAACATCTTTGCACATCAGCTCTCTTAAAGATGCTGTCAACTCACTTAAGTCTGGTAGAAACTTGCATAAATAGTGGACCATGCCTAGGAAACGCTATAGAGCTTGAATATTATCTGGTGCTGACATCTCAAGAATAGCTGCTTGCTTGGTCAGGTCTGATCTCAAGGCTGTACTGGTAAATAAATGACTTACATATGTAACTTCTGGTGGTCTGAATTTCCACTTCAGAGGATTGAGCTTCAAATTTACTTCATGTGCTCTGTCTAGAACTCTCTTCGGGTTTCTGTCATGCTCTGCTTCACCATTACCTCCAACCAATAAATCATCTACTTTTATGGCACAAGGATAACCCGACAAAATTTGCTCCATTGCACGCTGGAAGACTTCACTTGCGGAATTTATTCCAAATGGTATCCTTAGGAATCTGTAACTGCCAAATGGGGTTCTGAAAGTGGTTAGTAATAAAGATTAGCGATCAAGCATTACTTGCCAAAATGAACTTTTTGCATCCAAGACAGAAAAAACAGTGGCATTCGGTGTCTGAGCTGAGACCTCTTTGACCGTGCACATTGGATGATGCTGTCTCTTCAATGCTTTGTTCAGATCTCTTGGGTCACTACATATTCTGATTTCATCTGAGCCTTTTTTGTGAGCTGCTACCATAGACGACACCCATTCAGTCAGTTCTATAACTGGACAAATTACACCTTGCCGTACCATTTTATCCAACTGAGCCTTAACTTTATCCTGCATAGTTATCAGAACTCTTTTTGCTGGTCTGACTACTGGAGTGACCTCTGGGTCTAACTTCATGGAATGCACAACTGGAAGTTTGCCCCTCTTGTCATTGAAAACATCAGCATACTCCGAGAAAATGGTTTCAGAAAAACTGGAACTAGGAATATGCACTTTCGTGATTAACGTCTTTGGTAAAAGAAAGCAGATTCATTCTTAAACTGTCTTTGAGACCCAATAAAGACTGTACTGGCCTTCAGACTAGACAGAATAACAAGTTGTAACAGTTCTTGGCCAAATAACATGAAAGCATCACTGAGCCTTCAGTTTGAATTTCTTCACCTCCGTAACAAGTTTCACACAACTAGCCACATTGAGTTGCTCATTAGTTCTCACTTTAGCAAATGTGTCTGCTGATATAACATTACACTTTGAAGCAGTGTCTACTTTAAGCTTTGTGGATTTATCATAGATTCTGACAGTGCAAAACATTCTTTCCCAGTAAATTCATTGCATCAGTTCTCTCACCACTTACTGATGCACCATCTACATAGAAAGTAGAAATGCAGTCCAGCTGATCAACTTGCTTTTTTGTGTGACCTTTCTTTACAACTGTGCGAGATTTACTTGATTTGCAAAACTTTTGAAAATGGTTCCATTTTTTTACACTTGTGACTTTGCTGACCAAATGCTAAGCATTTCTCTCTTTTAAACTCATGATTGACACCACAATTGTGACAGTTAATAATAAAGCTGGACTTGGGTTTTCCTGATTCATGCTTACACTGCACTGAGGCATATGCTTCTTTAACTGAACTTAGAACTTCCTGAAAAGCTACGCAGTTTCCCTGGTGAACCAGCAGGGGCTGTGCTTGCCACATGTTGCATGCAGTCTACATTTGCTCTGGAGTCTGATGAAGCCATGCTCTTTTCACTGGCAAGCATACTTGTGTGTTTTTCTGTCACCTCATGGATTTGACAAATCTCTATGGGTTTACTCAGCATTAAATTACTGTCACAAAGCAACATGTTTCTCACAGCATGACCATTAATACCACACATGAGCCTGCCCTTTATTAACTCATCTTTTAAGTCACCAAACCGACATATTTTGGCTTTGTTTCTCCATTCAGTTATATAAGCTGTAAAAGTTTCCCCTGGTTTCTGATCTCTAGTGTAAAACAAATGCCTCTCTAATGTAATATTTGTCTGGGGGTTACACATTTCTCTGAACTTGTGCTTCATATCCACGGGATCTTCTCTTGATTCAGCCTGTACAACATTGCAATGAGTTTCACCTTCTCCCTCATATAGTGCTTGTGCATACACAAATGAACACTCTGATCTGAAGTAGTTAACTTCATTTGATCAGCAACCTGTGGGTATCGGTTACGATTTGGATCCGAGTCGGCAGCTTTCTTAGCAAAAGATCTGAGCTCCAAGCTCCTTCCCCTACCCATAATACCCTGCTATCTCCCTCTAGTCCTCAGATCTCGTTTGCCGCGGCTTCTTGAAGCATCTGAGAATGAGCTCCTAGCGTTGGGTTTGTGACTTAAAAAAGCTATTCAAACTTTTTTTTTCCCTTAAAATCTCTTTAACCTTGGTGTGTGTGGTACATTTTCCTCCCTTAAACTATTTTGGTAGTTTTTCGCGTTAGCTTTAGTTTAGATATTATTTTCCCCTCCCCCCTTCTGTCTGTGTGTGAAGGTGTGTGCGTGTGGGCCTGTTCTTTTCTAAAATGTCTAAAGACCCAAAAGCAATTTTTTCTAAATGCTCCGAGTGTGGCCATAAGCTGTCCTCAGCGGATGGCCACATTCGGTGTGTTATTTGCCTGGGCGTGGACCACCTTTCGTCAGGCTGCACTATCTATGCAGCCTTCAACCCCAGGGCTTTGAGGGATAGGAGGACCAAGCTAATCCTTGCGGGCCTTTTGTCCCCTGATTCGGCTTCGTCCTCCTCACCCTCTGTGGTGCCAGCCGCGGCTGCTCCACCGACCGTTCTCGCTCCCCTGGCCGGGATTTAAACTCCCTCTTCGGCTCAGGAGGAAAGGGACACCAGAAAAAAGGACAAGAAAGACAAGGAACATGATAGGGACAGGCATCATAACCACAAGAGGCGGGCCGATTCAATCCCCTCGGCCCCGCCATCTAAGCAGCTCGCCTCCCCCCTTAAGGTCTCCGGGTTTTCCCCCACCCGGCTTCATTCTCCGCGTTTCTCCACAGAGCCGGAGGAGGAGACCCGGTCACCTTCGAGGTCGTCTAGGTGGCCTTCCCGGCCAGCCTCGGCAGCCTCATCCAGGTCAACCAGAAGTATAACCGACGCGGACATGGACCAGATGATGAATCGATTTCTTCAGGCCCAGCTGCAGATGGGAGTGCTCTTGCCTCCCACCCCCCCTCTGGGGGGGGGAGCTTGACCCCATTTTTCACCCCCATTGCTCCTTCTCCGACCCACTATCAGGGTTCGGAGCTGTCGGATCCGAGTAGCTTCGGAGCCGGGGTGATGTCGGCGCCGACAGTGTTTCCTACTTTGGCTCCGACTGCACATTCGAGTTTATCGGGTCCTTTTTCGGATCCGAGCTCTCGGGGCTGTGAGCTGAGCATTGGATCCAAAGGGGTTAGTGTGCCTTCGGCTCCTTTGAGGTCGGAGCACACTGTTCTTTCAGATCCGATCGGGTCATCTCCGGTGCCAATCCACACGCCGGATCTGAGGGGGCTGCTTTCTGATCCTAGGGAGAGCAGCTCACCCTCGGCATTCGACGTCGTGGAGATGGTCCTTTCGAGGGATTCGAGGCCCCAGGTTCTTGCTACGGATCCACCCGCCATTCCATCTCAGACGGGCCTGTCTTCCATCATCCGGCCCCAGGGACAGCCTGCGCCTACGTCCCAGATGATTCCTGTAGAGGAACAGGACATTGTTGGTGATCCCTCCTCGGACAAACCCCCTCCCCCCGAGGAGGTTCCTCACAAACCAAAGTGTAAGAGGAGGCACTTGGACTCACCCGAGTCCCTCACAGAAGATACGGACTTGGAGGAAGGGGAAGGTTCCCTCAGGTCACCCCCCGAGGACGTCTCCTTTGGAGACATTATGGAAATGCTTCGTATTAGAGGGGGGTGGTCAGCCCAAAAGCCTTCCTCGGAAGAGTCTGTGTTTCTGGAGGTGTTCAACGCAGGCCCATCTACCTCTTGGGTGTCCCCTCCCGCCGATCCCCTGGTAGACCTCATAACTACCAGGGCATGGAAGGAGCCGGACACTGTGGAGCCAATACCCAGGAGACTGGACAGGATTCTCAGCCCTCCCACAGACAGGCAGTTTGGAGCAAGTGTGCCCCGGTAGATGCCATGGTGGTGGCAGCTGCCACCAAGAAGGAATTGGCACAGAAGAGTTCCTCGGTACATCCTCCAGACAAGGAGTCTCGGACGGTGGACCGCCTCAGAAAGTGGATGTTCACTTCAGTGACCTTCTCTGTCAGGTCGCTGAACTATATGGCACATGTAATTTGGCTCCAGAGGGACCTAATCAAAGAGTACACTGAGTTACCCCCAGAGTCCATGTCGGCCGAGGACAAACGGACCTTCTCGGCTCAAATGGCCACTCTTAAGTCTATCACAAACACCTCTATGCGACTTCTCTCCCATGCCACGGAGGGAGTGGCTAGAGCCAGTGGAGCAGGCATTGTCTTACGACGACAAGCCTGGCTCTGTCTCTACGACTTTGCAGAACCCTTCAAGGCGTCCTTTGCGAACGCCCCTTTTGATGGTTCTATGCTTTTCGGCAAAACCATGCGTGATATGCTACTCCAGAGTGAGAAGGACGGGAAGACATTGTCTGCCATCGGAATCTGCTTCTCGGCTCCTCAGAGGTCCTTCTCCAGGAACCAAAGAGGACAGAAGAAGATGTGGTTCTGGAAATCCCAACAATCCCGTTTCGCTCCAATTCAGTCCAAGGTCTTTCTGATGATGGACAGACTCCGCAACCTAAACCTCCATGTTTTGGCTCTTCTACAGTCCTCGACCCCTCCAGCGGAATTAGTCCTGAGGGCTCTGGGATCCATGGCAGCAGCCATCAACCTGTCGCCGCTCGCACATTTGAATATGAGAATTCTTCAATGGACCTTACAGGTCCAGTGGTCCATCCTACGACATCCTTTGTCTTCTCCTATTCCCCTCAGCAGGGTTTGCAGGGAATTTCTACTTTGGTGGCTCCATTCCAGGCACCTCTGGGAAGGGCGCCCCTTCTCCATGTCCCCACCCCAAGTCACAGTGACCACGGATGTGTCTCACCTCGGGTGGGGGGGGCATTGCATGGGCAGAACCGTCCAAGGCACGTGGACTCACACAGAGATCTTTTTGCATATCAATGTTCTGGAGATGAGGGTGGTGCTTCTAGCATTGTAGGCTCTCCATGCCATTATTCCTCTAGGGACTATTGCCATTCAAACAGACAACATGTCAGTGGTCTGGTACATCAGCAAGCAAGGGGGAACCAGATCTTACCCACTTTGCCGAGAGGCCATGAGCGTGTGGGAATGGGTGATATCCACCAACCACTTTCTCATAGCAACGCACATACCGGGTCGGTCAAACATTCTAGCGGACAAGCTGAGTCGAACTATCCTCTCACCTTACGAGTGGTCTCTGAACCCCTTAGTAGCGAAACAGATCTTCCTCAGATGGGGTCAACCTTGCTGTGATCTGTTTGCATCACCTTCGAATGCAAAGTGCAGCAAGTTTTTCGCTCTAATTCCCCCACCAGGGGAAACCCCCAGAGATGCTCTGGTTCATGCTTGGCCATCCGGTTTTCTTTATGCTTATCCTCCTCTTCCGTTGATGACAAAATTCTTGCAGAAAGCTCGTCAGTTGGGGAGCAGAGTTATCCTCATAGCCCCATTCTGGCCTCATCAAACCTGGTTCTCATGCCTACGGTCTCATCTAGTGCATCCTCCCTGGATCTTAGATCCCATTCCGGATCTGATTTCTCATCCCTTGGGATTGAAAACCCCCAACCTGGACAACCTCAAGCTCTCTGCTTGGTTGATCCAGTTCCGTTAATGGCTAGGACTCCCGGTATCTCATCCTCAGTTAAGGCTATCCTGGTGGCCGCTCATAAGCCTTCTACCTGGAAAGTCTACAAGAGTAAATGGAAGCGTTTTTCTATCTGGGCGGAGCATATGAATTTGGATCCTTTTACGGCTCCTATTCCAGCAGTCCTCAACTTTCTATCCCACATTTTTCATCAGGGGGCTAGTTCTTCAACTGTTAAAGTTCAATTGGCAGCTATTTCCCACTTCCACATTGGAAACAATTTTGGCCCCCTAACTTCCTCTAAGATCTGCAGGACCTTCCTGAAAGGTACCTTTCTTTTAAGACCCCCTGTTAAGGATGCAGTTCCTCCATGGGATTTAACCCTAGTTCTCCAGGCTCTGACTGGTCCCCCTTTTGAGCCTGCAGCTTCGGTTGACTTAAAGTATGTATCTTGGAAAACTGCCTTCCTGATTGCTATTACCTCAGCTAAGATATCAAGCTTCAGGCTCTTTGTAGTAAGCCTCCATACATCATTTTTCATAAAGACAGAGTTTCCCTCAGGACTAATCCATCCTTTCTGCCTAAGGTGGCTTCCGAAGCCAACATCAACCAATCCATCAATCTGCCTGTCTTGTTTCCTAATTATCACAACAAAGGAGAGTATAGACTTCATTGTCTGGATGTACGTAGTTGCAATTTTACTTGCACAGAACGGCTGTTTTTCAAAAATCGGAACAACTCTTTGTCTCATTTGCTAAGTCCTATTTGGGTAAAGCAGTGACAAAGGTAACCTTAGCTAAGTGGATTTCCCAATGCATTCTTCTCGCATACAGAAGCTCTGGTCGACCTGAGCCCGTTCTGGTTCGGGCACATTCTACCTGTTCTGTGGCTACTTCTGCGACCTTCTGGTTGAGGGTCCCTTTGGATGACATTTGTTCAGCAGCTACTTGGGCT
The DNA here is from genome assembly GCF_019279795.1 of Protopterus annectens. NCBI lineage: Eukaryota > Metazoa > Chordata > Ceratodontiformes > Protopteridae > Protopterus > Protopterus annectens. The sequence continues at coordinate 1,625,968,116 of NC_056729.1, forward strand.
TCCTCTCATACTTTCATTACACATTATAAATTGGATCTGATATCCAGAGGAAGGGCATCTTTTGGCTCTGCAGTGCTCCGGAATATCCTTCCATGAGGACCTCCCAAGTTGTTGGTAGCTGGGGACTCTGTCCCACAGGTTGATGATCAAATGAAGTTAACTACTTCAGATAAAGAAGTTATGTACTCACCATAACGTTCCATCTGAGTAGGAAACTTCATTTGTCAGCAACCAACCCTCCCTCCGTCCCCCTGACCTGTAGTTCGTCCTTGAAGGATTATTGTGTTTCACTTCCCAGATGACATCAGGTTAGGATGTTCAGGTGTTTTTTCTTTTTGTTATTGCAGTATTCTGTGATACTATGGCAAACTCGATCTGAGGACTAGAGGGAGGTAGCACGGTATTATGGGTAGGGGGAGGAGCTTGGAGCTCAGATCTTTTGCTAGGAAAGCTGGCGGCTCGGATCCGAATCGGATCTGATACCCACAGGTTGCTGACAAATGAAGTTACTTACTCAGATGGAACGTTATGGTGAGTACATAACTTTTTTTTTCTATGACCTCTGACCCAGCTAGGTTTAGCAAAATGAATGCCCTGCTGCAAGCATCTTTATCTGAATAAGCTGCTTGTATAAAAATATCGTACTCTTGCTCAAATATTCTCCAATTCACTGCAATATTCTGATCAAATACAAGTGGTAAGGGCTTTTGAAATCCATCTGCTATATTAACACATACCAGGGAAGGGTTTTGCAATAAGCATGAACAGATACACATGCACATATGCCAGAAATTTATGCTAGTGTTTGTAACTTTGCCCAATAGCACAGTAAGCCTCTGTATAACTGAACCTTGCAAAATAAGTCTTTTGGGCACTATAATGCTCTTTAAATGACTGTACTGCCCAATAGCACAGTAAGCCTCTGTATAACTGAACCTTGCAAAATAAGTCTTTTGGGCACTGTAATACTCTTTAAATGACTGTACTGCAAAAGTAATTTATCATCATTTTAAGAAACATTTCAAATAACTGCACAATGTGAATGAACTGGGCAAGTGGCGCTCAGAGTCAATAACATTTTAAAGTAATTGCACTTTGCAAACAAAATATACACAGCACACTGAAATTTCCCCAAAATAGGGGTACCTTGCTAGGCAATTCTTTGCAGTGCAAGAAACACACTGTAATGGTAGCAGTTTGTGAATAGACACGCCCAGCACAAGAAACTTTTTGAAATGCTATACTTTGACTGCACTTCATGAAATAGTTCCATTTTGCACACATATAAACTCTTTGGAATGCAAGCACAGTAATAAGCATACACTGTAAGCACTTTTACGCACTTTGAGATACTTTGAATAACTCTAGTTATGCCATATTCAGCCGCGGTGGTGCAGCAGTTAGCTTTGTCACCTCACAGGAAAAAGTTCTCTCATTCGATTCTCGGCTGGAGCGCCTTCTGTGTGGAATATGCATGTTCTCTCCACGATCGAGTTAAGTTAAAGACATGCAGGTAGGTGCGAGCGTGAATGGGCATCCCTTCTTTGAAGGTTGGGTGTCTGGCTGGCAACTCGGCACCGTAAAAATCCACTGCCAATCATGAGTGGACCGGAGTTCCGCTGTGGCAACCCCTAACCGGGAAAAGCTGGAAGTGTTTTTATGCCCTTGATACAATACGAAGTCAAAACATGCAGTCACCTTACTATTTTTATGCATAGTGTGCCCTTTTTTGCCCTTATTCTATTCATTTTGCTCATTTAATCTCTTTTCATGCCCATTGTACTTTTCTTGTGCTTGTTTTACTCTAAACATGTCCGTTTTGCCTTAAACACACTCGTTTTGCTTTAAACATACTCATTTTGCTTTAAACTTACTCATTTTATTTTTCTGATAATCGTTTTGTCAGTATCTCAATTTTAAACATTTATCTTTAGTTAATAAACCTCCTGTTTGTATAATAATGCAATCTGTGCCCTTGTAATGTTCCGTTTTATCTTTTCTATAAAATAAACAGTTTGTGTGAATGCTCATTACCTTTGATTCTTTACTGAATCTTTTTCATGCTTGCTACTCTTAGTTTACCTTTACTGTCATCTCTGCACCTTGTTGCTCCAAATATCATTATCTGGCATCCCGGTTCTGACACTGTGTCACTCTTTTACTTTGGACACAATACAAGAGTCTTTGTGGGTTCTGTTCAAGCATTTTTATTATATACAAACACATTACAGCAGAAGTTTACTGACTTTAACTTAAGTAACTTGTATACAAACTAACTAATGTAGTCATACATGCTAACTCTCTGGATGCACTCTTAAACTGGCACTAAGAATAGCACATGCCCTGTATTTATATGTGCACACTCAGCTTTTGACATGCTTCTTAAAGCTACAGCACGTACACTCTGATCTATACTATGTAATATAGATTTATGTTGGCTCCAATCTAATTTCATATACTTTATTAATTCTTGTTTTATTTTGCACTTCATTTGTTCCCATTGAGTACTAATTGCCTCACTTTCTGCTTTAACATGTATAAGTTTTTTATTTAGATTGTCATTTTACTAGTGAAGAAAAAGTTCTTTATTCAGATAGTAAGTAGGGAATCTATAGTGTTTCTCATTTCTTACATTGGAGGTATTTCTCACATCCACCTGTATTGGGAAATGATTGAGAGGTACAATGGGAGAGGCTTTAAAATTGTCTGTTAAATACCTGAATTTTTTAAAACATATGCTCTGTCTAACCTTGCCCAGGTTACAGGCCTACCTGACTGAAATGTATGGGTCAGGGCCGATCCACTATTACTTTCTATGTCTGTTACCCCTATACTTTTAAAAAGATTGATCCACTGGCCTCTCTGTTCTTGTTATCCCCAGTTTCCTGGGAACTTTATTTGTGTACCTCAGCTGTATAGTGTACCAGCCTTCTGCACAAATTAACATCCATTCTTGAAAATGTAGAATTCTTGTTCCTAAATTTCAAAGTAGTAAATCCCAGAGGTAGGTATATTGGATATACTGTAAGTTTAAAACCCTGTATCTACACTTTATGGTGACAAATATTCCCTCCTCCTCCACTATGCAACTCTGTATAACTAACTGACAACTATATGTCACCAGTACTGCCATTCCTCTCCTGTTTCCCAATGATACTAATAAAAAGGATCCTGTCATGCTGCTAAACGTTAAAAGTCTTAGCATGAAACTCCACTCATTGCAAGCATTCCTTGCCCTGGAGGATGCTGACATTTGTGCAGTCACTGAAACCTGGTTCAGAGTTGTGCAGAGCACCCCACCCTTACCAGGTTACGCATCCTACCATACTTTCATACCCCAAATGCAGGGCTACAAAGCCAAAGGAGGTGGAGTTTCAATTTTTATCAAAAACATACACACCTCCAGGCTGGTCGAAAGTGGTTAGAAAAACATTTTATATAGCCCACCTAATCATGAAGGGATTCACATCTAGATCAGGGGAGGTCATTGTGCCTCTTTACTCATCCCTCATCAGGCCCATAATTGAGTACAATGCCCCTTTTGGGATGTACCTTACCAGACACCTGCAGCAACTGGAAATACCCCAAAAGTACCTCACCAAGAGGATCAAAGGGCTCAAACAGATGCCATATGCTGCCCGGTTAAAGAAACTCCAGCTCTACTCAGTGGCATACCGCCTGTTCAGAGGCGATCTGTGCCTGACGTATAAAGCCATGTCCAACCCGGAATTAATGGACATGCTGCACCTCAGAAAATCCAAATCCTATCGAGCTACACGCTCGAGACTTGAACCTCAGCACTGAAATAAATAGGACATGCTGGAGGGACAGATTCATAACCCAGAGGCTCCCTTCACTCTGGAATAAAATCCCAGTCCAGGTTAGGCAGAGTCCCTCATTGACTCTCTTCAAGAGGAATCTTGATGAGTGGATGGGAGATCGTAGGTTTACCCCGGGTATGACTTCTGTGTCACTGTTAGACAGAGGCACAGTATACTAACCTCAAAAAAAGGGCATAGCAAAATTAATTTAAAATGGGTGGCGAAAGCCAAACACATTCTGGCTAGGCTTATAAATGCCCTAGGGCAGATAGCCTAGTATGAACCTATGAACCTATGATGCACAGGAGGCACTCCAAGTGCAATTAACTGTTGACAAAACACCTATTCAAATCATAGCTAGCCACAGACCTCCAAGTATGACTCAGGATGTCCACTCCACCTCCCTGGACTTACTTGAATCCATCAACCCTGATCCTGGGTGACTTTAACATAGGTTCCTGACTCCAGACACATAGGTTAGTACTGGGCTAACTGCCCTTGTGGGCCATTTTAAGCCTAGCCAGTTACCCCATGTAAGAATCAAACCATGCACCTTGTATCTGCAAGGTAAACACTTTAACCATTATGCCATCCTCCCACCCCTACCACTACTAAACCAAAGAGTGGAAGATCTGTTCTATCCCAAACATGAATGCCCAGAGATTCCTTGACTTTGTCAATGCCAATGTATTGAATCAGCTAGTTGACACCCTTACAAGAGGTGAAAATATCCTGGACCTGGTCCTCGCCAACATGAGTAGCCACTGTAGCACCCCTGCAGTGTCATCCTTCTTTGTAAAATCCGACCATAAAGCGATCAATTTTGAAGTCACCATCTCCCCAGAACGCCCCCCCCCCCCCCCTCGGCAGGGTCAAACAAAAAAAAAATTTCCAAAGGTGATTACAATTTCCTGAGAGCAGTATAAGCAGCTTCACAGCCACTGTCCCTTCATTTTGGACTAGCACTAATGTCCAAGCCTACACCAAAAAACTATTTGAGCACCTAAATAGCTGTATGGACTCAGCAATACCTGCCAGGACCAAATCATCTTCCTCAAGGAAGAGTAGACCTGTCTGGTGGACAGCAGCAATAAACAAACTCTATAATAAAAGGGAAAAAAATGCTGCAAGGACGAAGAAGGAGCAGGTGCCAAGTTGTAAGCAATCTTTCCTTTGAACAAGCAAATAAGGTCACTGGTGAAATCCTCAAATGCTAACTTCAAGTCCAAATTGGCCACATCTACTAAGTACAATCACAAGGCCTTCTATACATATGTCCACAGTCTTAAACATAACACCCAAATCTGCTCTGAACTGGTGGTCAATAACACGAGGGGAAGATGGTGCACAACACCTACCTTGACCAAGACAAAGCCTTCGATACTATTCCCACTCAGTCATAGTAGATAAATCTCCCAGCTAGGCATCAACCTGTATATAACCAGATGAGTGGCTAACTGATTCACTGAGAGAACCCACTCAGTCAAAATAGGGGAAGCCAAATCTAGTAGTAGACCCGTAATGAGAGGTGTACCCCAAGGTTCGGTCTTGGGGCATCTGCTGTTTGGGATATACTTTTCTGAGGTGCAAGTCAAAACCAGTTGTCTGTGTCTTACTAAGTTTGCAGATGACTGCAAGCTCCGTGCTGTCTTAAATTCCCCTAGTGATGTGAATATCCACCAAGAGGACCTTACCCAAACTAATTATTGGTGCCAGAAGCATTGCCTCAAACTAAATGTCAAGAAATGCATCATTATGCCCTTTGGGGAAAATGGCGTCCCCACTAATTATCACATTAATAACAACATACTAAACACACAATCAGGGATTTGGGCGCCCAGGTTGATAGCAACCTGACCTTTGACTACCACATTGCCTCCATTGTACGGAAGGCTTTCTACATGGCCCACCTCATAAGTAAGGGTATTTCATCCAGAAACAAGGAAGTCCTAGCATCCCCATACTCCTCCCTTATCATACCCGTTATCGAGTACAATGCCTCCTTCTAAATGTACTTTGCCAAGCACATGAAGCAGTTGGAGAGACCACAGAGGTTCCTGACCAGGAAAATCCAGGGTCTCAAACACCTATCCTATACAGATAGACTAAAAGCCCTGTCCCTCTACTCAGTCTCATACAGACTGCTCAGAGTTGACCTATGTCTTGCATACAAGGCCATTTCAGACCCAGCCTTGACAGAGTTGCTGCATATCTGTAAGTCAAACTCCACTCGCGCAACCTGCATGCAAGGCCTCAGCCTGGTCTGTGACATTAATAGAACTTGTTGGCATGATAGATTTCTGTCCCAAGGACTCCCCCGTCTGTGGAATAGACTCCCTCTCTATGTTGGAGTACCTCTCTAGCCCTCTTTAAGAGGAATCTGGACGACTGGATGGGAAACATAAAATACACCCCTGGGATCCCACCTGTGTCCCTGCTGGACAGGAGAAACAGGTGCTGAATTTGTGAGAACATGTACGAAAAGGCTAGGCTTATAAGGGCCAATAGCCTAGTATCATTCTATGAACCTATGTCCTCCAATTCCCCCTGACTAACTGTATATGCTCTGATTCAGTTAGATGGGTTTTCAGAAACAGATAGATGTCAGGGTTTACTGTATTCACATACTGCGATCATTTTCTCCTTTTCTGAGTATCTACCATCCCATTTGCATTCCTGCTCAATAGCCTGAGGTCCCCTTGTATACTAAAGCTCATCATGCCCAAGATCTTTCAGAGGCCCCTGTTCTTTCTAATCTCCCTACCAAATTGCTCTTTTTATTTTGTCTGCCAATATGACCTGTTCCAATTGTCTGTATTGATTTAATCATATATTGGATGTTGACATATTTTTCTCCTGTCTGTCTGGCATCCTTATGCTCTATTCCATTCAAAAATAAACAGACAATGTTTAAACCATGTAACCAGTAGAGAAGATCAAGTCTAAAACTAAAAACTATGTATGAAATCTCAGCTATCAAGCAGAAACTGCACATACTATGCATAAATAGAACATCAAGATTCAAGAATAATTTCTTTCCACAAGCGATCAGACTGTTGAACAACCAGCTTTAACAATGTCAACACTCCCTCAGTTCATGCGAATGTCATAAGTGCAATATGATTGTCTTTACTGTCATAGAAATTCAATTATATTTATCTATGTTATGCAGTCTGAACTAAACTATTACCTGCACAAGTACAGGAACTGTAAATTATGCTATGCTGCTATCCTATCCTAAAAACGATGGTGGGTAAGTTATCTATGTGTGTATTTATATCTGTCCTGTCTTAATATTTCTTCCATTATATGCTTCCTTCACCCTCTTGTGAAAACTATTTTAAATGCACATGAGCCTGAAGTAACAAAATTTCATCCAGTGATGCATTGCATTTGTTGATCTGAATATCAATAAAGTTTACATTGACTTTGACTAAATAGTGATTGAAATTTGGCGAGCTCCTAGGTATGACAAGGCTCTCTCTTACTGCCCATAAATTTGTTGTGTGCCTCTTATTCTTGTTAACCATAAAGTAGATGGATCCCTGTGCATTAGACTTAACAGTCTCGAATGTTAAATCTTGCACAGTCACTTCTAGTCTGACAAATCCTTCCATTTAGACACACCCCAGTTGCATACTGTTAAAGTTCAAGAAACTTAAATTCTTACTGTAAATATTTTTACAAGGTAAGTAGTTCTTTTGCATTGTTTTTAAAATATGTCGATTCAAAGCCCCATGCATATTTCCATTTTGCCTTGCACTGAATTCTTATGTATTGCTTCTACTACTAGAGCCTAGCCATGGTACTCCATCAATGTGTATTTTCCCCATGCATTATTGGCCGAATGCATACCAATCATTTTACTGAGCTATTAATATCCAACAGTCATGCACATCTCCTAAAGTACAGAAGTCAACAAATACAACAAAGTTATAATCTTCGTTCATGTTTTTAACTGTGTCTGTGACACATCTTTAGTCAGACATCTGCAATTCTCCTGAAGTCTGGACTGGTTGTTTTATTTAGACCTAGATCCTATTTTATAGGGAATCTGACAAACATTTCTGTTTACTTTTGCCCCAGATGAAGTCTGTACACTAAATATAACTGTCCAGCACTGAAGTGACCTCTCCTAGCATCTCTATCAGTCTCTGCCCATGGCATTTAACTGTTTGGCAAAAATCAAGAATGGAACCACCTTTTGTGGGAGTTTGCTGATGGATCTTTTGTCCTTTGTGTCAGTCTGTGCAGGAGTACTCTTGGCCGATCAGCCTGCTTCTGAAAGCTGGGGCTAGCCTGCTGCCCATCGTTCATGAGTCTGATTCCTTCTTTGCAGTCCATAAAAGTTTTAGGACCCATCAGGAGCATTATTCTGAAGAAGGTGTTGCTGCTTACAGAGCCATTTGATAGGGAAGAATTGCACCCTTTTTAACATTGTGGTGGCCAAGAAGTCATTGTCTGTAAAAAAAAAAAAAAAAAAAAAAAAAAAAATTCTGGTGCCTCCTACATTACAGGTATTTTCAGGCTTCCAAAATTATGCTAGGATTTCTTCCTTTGTAGCATACAACTCTAGTCTAGCAATTATGTGCCTCACCTGACATTGTCTACTTCTTGGGGGTACTTGTTTGGACACTGTGCAATCTTTCAGTCTGAATAGAGTCTTCTGGTATCCCTGACCACATAGCCAGGTGTTTTGAATGAATATCACACCTGCCTTCCATTTCCTCTGCGACATCATTGATCGGCCAAATGTTCCTAAGGCATTTCCTGTCCTCCATATTGGCTTACTTTTTGCTGGTTTCCTGAAACTTACTTTCTATTTCTAACAGCTTTTCCTTCAATTGACTACTCTTTGACAGTGCCTGGTCCATCTCATCATTTATTTTCATTGTGCTTTGCATGAAGCTATCCATTTTTGAATTAACCTTCTACAGTTCCGAAAGTTTAAGTTGGGGAGCATCTGTCCTTTAGCCCTGAGCTCCTGTTTCCAATATACTAGATTTCCTTTGGCTTTTTACTGCAAGTAATGACTTTTTTTGCTGCACTGTCAACTACATTCTCCTGTTCCTTTTGCTCCCTTATACTTTTTCTCCTTTTAGGTTTTGTCATTCGTGTCAGAAAACTCTTCTCTTTTGTTTTCTTTTTTTGTTTTTTTTTTCCTTTTATCAGCTTCAGTTTCCTGAGATACATGAATTTTGGCACAATTGCAGATGGAGTTCATCAGACCATGTTTCCTCTAGTAATCAGTGATATTGGCAATAGTCCTGAAGGGCACTTTTCTTCTGAGAGTCCAATCAAGGTCCATGTTCCTGAATGGGCCTTATATTTTTTCCTATCAAATTATGATGTTCTAGTTGGTGAAACAACTTCTGCTGCAAATTTGGAATATTTGAATTGGAAACTATTTTCTAGTAGCATTTGCAAGAACCAAAAGAATGTCAGAAAATAAAAGCCTTCTTTGCAGTCACCTTACTTAGTATTCATAAGGATACTTTCATATCAGAGGTAGTGACTGAATTAAACGTGGACCAGTTGGTTCATCTTCCTTTGTTTTTTTTTTCCCTTAATTTTTCCAATACAGGAGAATATTTATTGCAGTACAGGGGTGTCATTAGACATCTGATACTGTGTAGACAAAACAAAACCATTCAGAAAAGACTATCATTTACTCGTCTCTATCTGGCAAACAACTTTGTTATAAAGTGTATAAGATTTCTGTAGCTAAGCAAATGAATGCATAAATTCTGTTATGATATGAAAAGTATAATTAGACTTTGACTTTTAATCTTAGGGTCCATTCTACTACAGCAGTGGCTGCCTGCCAAGCCTTTTTCCTGTAATGTAGCTTAATGATACTTTTGTAATAGCTACTTGATCCTCATTGAATGACCCAACTATGTCCCAATATGCCAGCCTATTTTCACTGTAACATGCATACCTCTGTGCACCCACATGTGCCTTACTGATCTATATTGTCTTGTTCTTTTAGTATGCAGTTGTCCTCCAAAGTGGATGTCCTAAAGATGTTAGACAAGCTCAGCACTGCATACAATGTTCTCTTACTATGGATAGTTGGGTAGAGAAGTGGTGACTGAGAAAGGGACAACCATATGTGGGGAAACAATTAAGTACAATGTCACTGCAGTGGGTGGGAGTAACTGTACCATAACCCACTCCTATATGCATGTGAATGGCATGATATGAAGGGCCTCAAAGATGGCATACAACATAACAGCAGAATGGATGGCAATTGGGTAGTTCTTCAAGTGCCATAATCCTAGAGGAGGAATAATTTCTGACATCACTGAATGGTGCTGCTCCTGATGGGTCAGGCATCATACCTGGTGGTAGTTTTTATTTACTATTTGTTCACCAGGTAAGTGGACTTCTCTGTTAACTCTTTTCAACAATGATTCAAGCTCGAAGAGCAAACAATATACCACTGTTTTGCTAATCAGCAAAATTATAAATGGAATGAGTACAAAGCAAAATTCAGAAAATAATGGTAAGAGTCTGTGCAGATGGAGTAAGGTCCAGTCAGAGTGTGTAGAGAGAAAAAAGAAAAAATATGTATATGTATAAAATATGTAAGGGTTGGGAGAGCCTAATGGTTAAGGTGTTTGCCTTACAAACACAAGATGCAGGGTTTGAGTCTCACAAGCGATAATTGGCTAGGCTTAAAATGGCTCGCAAGGGCAGTTAGCCTAATACTGATCTATGAACCTTTGAATCTATGCAAATTGCAAGTTGAGGTATGCACAAAACACAGTGCAAGTCGTACGTATAATATATAAACTTCTATATACACGCGATATGCACATGAAATGTATACATACAGGGTGGGAGGTTGGCATAATATTCAAGGTCTTTACCTTACAGACACAAGGTGCGGGGTTTGATTCTCACATGTGATAACTGGCTAGGCTTAAAATGGCCTGCAAGGGCAGTTATCCTAGTGCTAATCTATGAATGCAAGGGCAGTTATCCTAGTGCTAATCTATGAATCTATATAAGATGCCACATTAAGAGGCTGAGAAAATTTTCTTAAATATATTTTATTATTCATGATATGGGATAAGTTACCTAACCATTGTCATGGTAGAAGTTGCAGGTAGAGTTGCTAAAGAGATGCTCTTTAAGAGCATCTTTGAAACTTTTAACAGTTTCTAGATTTTTGATGTCAGTAGGCAGGTAGTTCCAGGTAGCAGGTCCCAGGCCAGTCTAGAGAAAGCTGTCAAACCTATAGTAGTTAGAGAGAAATTGTTCTGTGCACTTCTGAGTACAAAAACATTTTCTTGTAATGGTAGTTTCACTCTTAATGGGGGCAGTGACCATGTTTTTGACCCTTACAAGTCAGAGTACATAGAAAAAAGTGACCCAATGTGACACTGGAATTCTTTAGCAAATTGCAGTGGCGCATCTGGAGGTCTGCTAATACAAAGAATCGACAAATTTTATTTTTGACAGTCTGTATTAAAAGTAAAATGCCATTTAGGGACAGCACTCCGCTAAATATACCTTGAGATTTAGAAGTGTAAGTACCCTTACTTCTAAATACTTGATTGTTGCCAAAAACTTCAAGGTACAGTGACATTTTTATGTACTCCAATGTTGGATAGCATTTTTTTCGAGAGTGTCTCCTGCATTCAGTGGAATATCCCTAAAAACTGTTCCTGATGAGTTGGACAGTGAGTCCAATGAGGCATGTATTTTGATGATCAGCGTGCAAATGTTTTGGAAGAATTACATCAAAAGATTAACAATATACAGGCTTTGATTGCTTTCTGGTTCAGGGATGTAAGGAGTTCAGACTGCACTTAGTACAGCAGAGTAGTGACACAAATGGACAAAGACAGTAGTTGGTCTGAATGAATTGTTGGTTCTTAAGAAACAGAACAGACAACAATGCACTACAGGTGAAACAACAGAGTGTGATAATGGTACAACTTGATATATTGACAAATTTCAAGCCTGCATTAATGATCCAAAGGATCCTTGTGAAAATTGTTTTGATAAGGACAGTATTGATGATAAAAAATATGATGATGGGAAACCTAAAGCTATGGCGGACTTATTAAGGGAATATGAAAATAAATTACTTATAAGCGATTAGTGTCCAACACTCTTTTTGTTATGTGATTGTATTAAAAATTGTACAGTTCCCAGGGGACTAAAAGTATTTAAGTTCATAGTGGGTGTGACTTGTCATGATGATTTATTTCAACAACTTGGGAAGTGTTATTTAGCAAGACTGGCATTGAGCTTATTAAACTGAATGATAGAAAAACCCTTGCTGTATTGGAAGAGCTTCAGGTCCTGTATGCATGTATTCTTAGTCATTCTGAGTTGCTAATCACAAGGTTCAGGGTAACCTGATTTATGATCTGGTCAGCATAAAGGAGCTGATGATTAAAGAAAGGAAAATAAAGTTATTTGATGTGGACAAGTATATGAAAAAAGAACAGGTTGTGCTCAAGTTTTTGCCTAATGTTAAAAAGGTCAAGGGTTCAGTTAAAAATAAAAAAAAAAAACAGCGGAAACTGACTTTTATTAGTTGGAGGCATTGACAATATCCATTTTTTTTAGAGAAGGCTTCTCCCTCTTCATTGCTTTGACAATCAAAGAGGTTGAACTCTAAAGCATTGATGAGCAGTTTGACAAGCTTTATAGAAATGTTGAATATTCCAGTAATGACAGGGAATGCACTCCTGCCTTTGAATAGTCAAAGGAACTCTTTCCAAAATTTCAGAGGAAACAGGGGGAAGTGGAGTTCAAAGGGGCTACTTTCACAGGGGCATGACTTAGTATCTTTTAATTTAAGCAGTTTTGAACTCTCCTTAGTAGAAGGATAACTGGTGGAAAAAGGTATGTTTGTGTGTCCTCTTTTCCGGATGATTTTTTTAAGTTTATTGTTGAGTTAAAATGTTTACATGCAATTTAAACTTGAATGATTTATTACACAATAAGATTTCTGAAAATGAGATAATCATTTTTAAAAAGTAAAGCACATGGAATCCCCCCTTTGCACACTCAATATCTATGCTTGAGAATTTGTGTGAAAGGGATTTTAGGAAGTTATTAAAGAGTCCTGTAAAACAAACATTTTGCAATTTGAATAAAGATCAAGCGAATGCCCTAAAAACCTTGAGACAAACATCCAATTTAAGATGTATGAGGGTAGATAAGGGTAGTGGCATTATAATAATGAACACAGAACAATATAACCAAGAGATATTCGCATTTTTAAGTTATGAAACTGTTTACAGGAAAGTTACTAAAAGTGAAGTTTTCCAAGCATATCATAATGTAGATTGCCATTTGTTAGATTGCTTAGCTAATAGAATTACATAAATTGTCTATGTTAAGGCTCCTAGGTTGGATTATTTTTTTGGGATCCCTAAGATTCATAGGAATCCGAATAATCCACCAGTGAGGCTTATAATGGCTGCATGTGGTTTTAAACCTGAATTTTTTACAAGTTTCATTGATGGAATATTGTAGCCTTTTACTTAATATGGACCATCATTTATTTGTGATTCCTGGCACTTTCCAGACAAATTAAGAAATTTTAGTTTATATAAGTTGTTCAAAGACAATTTTGAACAGATTGTGAATGTAGCTATTGACAAAAAATTGTTACACATTACTATTCCAATTACTTTGGGTATTGAGCTGGTAGGAGCATTTTTGAGCAAAAGATCTGTTTTTGACAACAAAAATGTTAATTTTGTATGTACATTGCTAGAATTAGTAATAGAGGACAATTTCTTCAAGTTCAGAAACAAATATTATCATAATGAAATGTTTATTAACTCTTATTTGCACTTTTTAAGCTGTCATCTGATGCACACCAAGAGAACTGTTTTAAAAAGCCAGTGTGAAAGGTTTAGAAGGCTAATTTTTGAAGACACAGTTTTTAATATTCAAATTAAAAATTGTAAAAAAGCTCTTTCGTAATAGAGGTTACCTTCTGCATTTGGATAAATTAGTTTCTGAAGAGGTAACATCTGTAAGAAAGGACTTATATGCCCTTGTTTTAAGGAAAGAGGTTGAGTTAGAATGTAAAGAGCTGAAGTAGAAGTGATAGTAGCTTTGTTATCACGCAATCAGTATATAGTGAAAGTGTTATGAATATGGTAAAGAAGCATTAGGAAACATTGGGAAGATTCAAAAATAGTTGGAGAAGCACTGTGTTTGTAAAAAGTAGATTCAGGAACATTAAGGACATACTAGAACATTCTGTTTTGCAAAGTGTTGTTCCTGCATGGCATTTTGTCTAGGAAAAACTACTAAAACCTTAAATGAATATATTTCTGAACATTAAGAACAAAACAGAAAAGAATACTCTATTCAAATATTCAACTCAGAGATGCATAGGGCTGAAAACTTCTGTGGTGTTTTAGGGGTGGGAAAAAAGGAAGGATAGTGTATCTGTTAATGCTGACTACACAGACGGTCAAGCACAAATGCACAAAGCCACATGCAAATGCTCACATATACACACCTCTGTGTATACATGTGTATGTTTATCCATGTTGACAGATGCAGCATTGGAGATTACAATCTCCAGCACAGTGTAAGGATGAAGACTGAGTGGTATGCATGAAAGAGCAGAGAATTTCACAAAATTGTGAACTGTATGAACTTTATTACGCATTCCTGCATATCAGCCCTCATCTGCAGCTTATTAGGGCTTTGTACTCAACACACATGACTGTCCTTGTACACTGAACAGCCCTGCTGCACTGTGCAGCAGCAAGTCAAGCATACTACTAGCCAGGCCTATTGACACAGAGGGATAAACCCTACAATTCAGGCGACCTGAGTTTGAAAAGTGACTTTGATACTCATTAGAGCTGGCTCTGGAGGGAAGAGAGGAGTGATACAGTTTTACTGGCTTGCCACTCTTTGGGGGGTGAGGTGCCTGACTGGATACTTGTTCCATTTGTAGAATCCCAGTGAAGACCAAGGATCCAAATTGGGAGTGTTGGCTTCGAGTGGGAGCCCATCTTGAGAGGTTACACCACCCACAGAAGCAAGTAACACTCCCTCACTGTCCCGGGTTGGCCACTGAACCATAGGGAAGCTATAGGCATGTACAGAGGCATTATGGCCTTAAGTTAAAGCCTGCTGGCCTTCAGTGAGTGATGAGTCAAAAAACAAGCCAGCCTGGTGGAATCCCAACATCAATAAGCTGTGTAACAGAAGGAAGAAAATAATGTCAGAAATTATAAGAGGTGCAGCACCCAGAAAGATAAAAGCACTCTCATCAAACTTAAACAACTCAGGGAAAAATCAAGTCTACTAAGGCCAAATTTGAGATACATTTGGTCAAGGACAACCTGAAGGCATTCTTTAGCTATGTTGCAACCTCAAAGGCAGTCAACAATTGTGTGCAGAGCTCATTGTAAATGGAGACAATTATACTGAGTCAGAAGATAGGTGCACAAGTCACAGGATAAAAAAAGTGTCCAATATTGGTAGGTGCACTGGTACCAGGACTGGAAAAAATGACAGTGTAGAATCCTCAAGACATGGAAATGTTCCTACAATGGGGCTAGGCCAGGCCCAGGGAGAGGATGGCCCCTAGGGTTACCAGATGCCTGCATACCCAAAGGAGGACACTGAAGGTCATAAAGGTGGACAAAGCCATGATAAAGGAGGAAAAAGGAGAACACGTCCTGTTCTGCTCACAGAAGACAGTGTAGTGCTGCTACAAATAATTCCTTACTGACACAGGGAGCACCTGGACTGATGGAGAAAATAACCTTTTCACCACTGAGTAGTTTCATGGAAAATACAACAAATCCACTACTGAACAGGTTCAGATCTTTAAATTACTCAAGAGTTGAGGCATGTTGCTTTCTTCTTCACGTAGTGGTACTGCTAGAAGATTACTACTCATACATTCAGGAGCTTAATGCCAGTATATTGAGAATGTGGAAATACCCTAGCAATGTGGTTGAAGGGTCTGATTTCCACAAGGAATTAATATTTTTGATAGGAGTAGCATGGAAATAGTGAGGGCACTAATTAGGAATAAAGAAAAAGAAATGGATACTATATTGGAAGAAATAGAGAGAGTCAACCAAAAAATTGTTAATGATTTATTATTTAAAGTAGAAGATTATAAGAAAAATTACTTTGAGGTTAGATATTACGTAGACAGAAAATGTCATGTAATCCTTAACAGGAAGAAAAGGAAACTGGAAAGAAACAAGACTGAGTACTTAGAGAAATGAAAGCACCCTAAGCCAAGAAATTACACAAACCAATATAAAAGGGATGAGAGGTATGTCATAAAAAGAGGGAGAGGTGAGATTTAATGGAGAAAATTATGATGAAAGTAATAGGGATGAAATTTTAGTCTCATGTTTTAAATATCAAGACCCTTTAAGTTATTCCCCCCCTCCGGAGATCAGAGAGGCTAATGAACAAACAACCTAAACAATACAACTACAATTGATGGAGGGGGAGGAGTCAAGAGAGGCTTTGATTGGTAATGAAATACAGAATGAAGGAATTTTAAGGGAAGGTTTTAAATTGACATATAGGGGTTACACTATATTTAATTACAGTGATGATGAAGCGAATGAGGGGCATTTTGGTTTGTTGTCTAAGGGATTTAATTTTATTCCAAGAAAGAAGTGTGACAGTAAGTTAATTTTAGAATTGAAACTATTTTTAAGAAAGAAAAAATTAGAATTGTTATATGGGAGTGAAAGCGATGGAGCTAATAATAATGAGTTGTGGACAAAAAGTGTATATAACCCACCATTGCACCCACAGTTAAAGAATTTTGAAACTTTGGATGAAAATTAACTTAGAAAAAGAGTTTTGGCTAACACATTTTCTCCAAACTTGCCATTGAGTGAAAGAAAGGTCCTGGAAGAATTAAAGAATAACAAGTTAATTAGAGTAATGAAACCTGACAAAGGGGTGGGGCAGTTTTAATGAATACAGTTAATTATCAGCTAGAGGAGGATGAGTGTAAGGGCAGCACCAAGGATCAAATGGTGGAAATTGAAAAATGGTAATTGTGAGGTGGACTTCAGGGAAGAGTTAAGACAAGCACTGGGTGGCAGTGAAGAGTTACCGAATAGCTGGGTAACTACAGCAGAGCTAGTAAGAGAGATGGCTAGAAAGGTGCTTGGTGTGACATCTGGAAAGAGGAAGGAGGACAAGGAGACCTGGTGGTGGAATGAAGAAGTATAGGAGAGTATACAGAGAAAGAGGTTGGTGAAGAAGTGGGATTGTCAGAGAGATGAAGAAAGTAGACAAGAGTATAAGGAGATGAGGTGCATGGCAAAGAGAGAGGTGATGAAGGCTAAGGATAAAGGCGTATGAAGAGTTGTATGAAAGGTTGGACACTAAGGAGGGAGAAAAGGACCTATACCAATTGGCTAGACAGAGGGACCAAGCTAGTAAAGATGTACAGCAGGTAAGGGTGATAAAGGATAATGAGGGAAACGTACTCACAAGCGAGGAGAAGGTTTTGAGCAGATACAAAGAGTACTTTGAGGGGCTGATGAATGAAGAGAATGAGAGGGAGAGAAGGTTGGATGATGTGCGGATAGTGAATCATGAAGTGCAGTGGATTAGCAAGGAAGAGGTAAGGATAGCTATGAAGAGGATGAAGAATGGAAAGGCTGTTGGTCCAGATGACATACCTGTGGAAGCATGGAGGTGTTTAGGTGAAATGGCAGTGGAGTTTTTAACTAGATTGTTTAATGAAATCTTGGAAAGTGAGAGGATGCCTGAGGAATGGAGAAAAAGTGTTTTGGTACCGATTTTTAAGAATAAGGGTGATGTGCAGAGCTGTAGTAACTACAGAGGGATTAAATTGATCAGTCACAGCATGAAATTATGGGAAAGAGTAATGGAAGCTAGGTTAAGAAGGGAGGTGATGATTAGTGATCAGCAGTATGGTTTCATGCCAGGAAAGAGCACTACAGATGCGATGTTTGCTCTGAGAGTGTTGATGGAGAAGTACAGAGAAGGTCAGAAGGAGTTGCATTGCGTCTTTGTGGACTTAGAGGAAGCATATGACAGGGTGCCTAGAGAGGAGTTGTGGTATTGTATGAGGAAGTCGGGAGTGTCAGAGAAGTATGTAAGAGTGGTACAGGATATGTATGAGGGTAGTGTGGCAGCGGTGAGGTCTGCAGTGGGAGTGACGGATGTGTTTAAGGTGGAGATGGGATTACATCAAGGATCAGCTCTGAGCCCTTTCTTATTTGCAATGGTGATGGACAGGTTGACAGACTAGATCAGACAGGAGTCCCTGTGGACTATGATGTTTGCAGATGACATTGTGATCTGTAGTGAGAGTAGGGAACAGGTGGAGGAGACCCTGGAGAGGTGGAGATATGCTCTAGAGAGAAAAGGAATGAAGGTCAGCAGGACTAAGAATATGTGTGTGTGAATGAGAGGGAGGATAGAGGAATGGTGAGGATGCAGGGAGTAGAAGTGGCAAAGGTGGATGAGTTTAAATACTTGGGATCAACAGTTCAGAGTAATAGTGAGTGTGGAAGAGAGGTGAAGAAGAGAGTACAGGCAGGATGGAGTGGGTGGAGAAGAGTGTCAGGAGTGATTTGTGACAGACGAGTACCAGTAAGAGTGAAAGGGAAGGTCGACAAGAGGGTAGTGAGACCAGTGATGTTATATGGGTTGGAGACAGTGGCATTGACAAAAAGGCAGGAGTCTGAGCTTGACGTGGCAGAGTTGAAGATGCTAAGATTTGCACTGGGTGTGACGAGGATGGACAGGATTAGGAATAAGTATATTAGAGGGTCAGCCCAGGTTCCATGGTTTGTAGACAAAGCCAGAGAGGCAAGATTACGTTGGTTTGGACATGTGCTGAGGAGGGATGCAGAGTATATTGGGAAAAAGATGCTAATGATGAAGCTGCCAGGTAACAGGAAAATAGGAAGGCCTAAGATAAGGTTTATGGATGTGGTGAGAGAGAACATGCAGGTGTTTGGTGTGACAGAGCAAGATGCACAGGACAGGAAGAAATGGAAACAGTTGATCCGCTGTGGTGACCCCTAACGGGAGCAGCCGAAAAAAGAAGAGGAGGTATTGAATTTATTTAATGGAACAAGGCTTTTATAGGTTCATAGGTAGGTACTAGGCTATCTGCCCAAGGGCATTTATAAGCCTAGCCAGTGTGTGTCATCTTTTGCTGCCCCATTGATTAATTAGCTGAGCCAATGAAGTGATCCCAGGGGTGTATTTTCTGTTACCCATCCAATCATCAAGGTTTCTCTTGAAGAGTGTTAGTGAGGGGCTCTGCCTAATGTAGTTAGGAATTTTGTTCCAAAGCATGGAGAGTCTCTGTGACAGGAATCTATCTCTCCAGCATGTTTTATTTATAGTTGTGGTAAGGTTTAGCTCACTAGAGCAAGTGGCTCGCAGTGACTTGGATTTCTTTAGGGGGAGCATGTCCATCAATTCTGAGTTGGACATGGCTTTGTAAGTCAGGCAGAGATCACCTCTGAGTAAGTGATATGCCACTGAGTACAGCCGGAGTTTTTCCAGTTGGGCTGCATAGGACATATGTTTGAGGCCAGTAATCCTCTTGGTGAGGTACTTTTGTGGTCTTTCCAGCTGTTGGAAGTGTCTTGTGAGGTACATCCCAAATAGGGCATTGTACTCTATGATGGGTCTGATGAGTGACGAGTAGAGGGGCACTATAACCTCTTTATTTCTAGATGCGAACGCTTTAGTAATTAGATGGGCTACATAGAAGGATTTCCTAACTACTTTGGCAATATGATTGTCAAAGGAGAGATTATTGTC
This sequence comes from Protopterus annectens, assembly GCF_019279795.1. Lineage (NCBI taxonomy): Eukaryota > Metazoa > Chordata > Ceratodontiformes > Protopteridae > Protopterus > Protopterus annectens. The sequence goes on from NC_056729.1 coordinate 1,625,987,738, forward strand.
TACCTGGGTCCCCAGATCTCTTATTACCTCTTCTGTATTAAGGGGGCTGCCACCTATGTGGTAATTCATGGGTGTTTTGTTTTTCCCCAAACGGGATGACTATGCATTTTTTAGCATTTAGCTACCATGACTTTGACACCAGGTGTCCGTCTCAGTAAGGCCCTTTTGGAGAATGTGCATGTCAGCCGGAGAGTCAATTATGGCTCCCAGTTTGCAGTCATCTGCAAACTTGGTTAGCCATAGTCCTCCTGTGTTTGCCTGTACTTCTGAGAAGTATATGCCGAACAGTAGGGGTCCCAGGACTGAGCTTTGTGGGACACCACTTGTGACTGGTTTAGAGTCGGACTTGGAGCCCACTATTCTTACCATGTGAGTTATGACTGTAAGCCAGTTGGCAACCCATCTCGTGACGTAGTGGTTTATGTTCAGGCTGGTGAGTTTTTCTATAATTCCCGAGTGGGGAATGGTGTCAAAAGCCTTGGCGAGGTCAAGGTAGGCTGTGTGAACCACCTTCCCTTCATCTATGACCTTGGTGACTGTCTTGAAGAAGTCGACCAGGTTTAGTAGGCATGATCTGCCCTTAACAAAGCCGAACTGAGTTGGGTGAAGTGTTTGGAGGGTCCCAATGTCTTTGTTAATGAGTTCCATGATGATGCGCTCCATAACCTTGCAGACCAAGCTAGTCAGGCTTATGGGGCGATAGTTACCAGGGTCAGTTGTGGCCTCTCTTTGTGGAGCGGAATAACCGTTGCTGTGCACCATTCTATGGGCATGTAGCCTTTGGAGAGGCTGAGGTTGAACAGTGTGTTTAGGTGGGGGGTTAGTTCGTTCTGTAGTTCGTGCAAGACGCAGCCTGGGACACCATCTGGCCCCATTGACGCTGTGCTTTTGCCTTTTGAAAGGGCTGTTTTCACCTGTGTGTGTGTGATTTCCGGGACACTACAATTTTCCGGAATTGTTGTGGGCCCTTTAGGGGGTGAGAGGGGGATGAAGTTTGCACTGAATCTATCTGCTAGGATGTTGGCAATATCAGTAGGTTCAGTATTTTTTGTGCTATTTTGCACTAGCTCAGAGCATATCTGTGAGTTGCCACTTAGATTCTTGACATAGCTAAAGAAGGCTTTGCGGTTATCTTTTGAATCCTTGGCTATTTTTCTTTCGAAGTTAGCCTTGGATGATTTTATGAGGAAGCTTTATCAGTTTTAATTGAATTTTGTATTTAGTGGTTCATGATTTTAGGGAGGGTATATATTTGATAGGCTTAGCTGTTAAGATATTTCAGATCTGATGAAGTCCAAAAGGACGAAAATGCTGTGAATTTAATGCATTTATGTGTTTCTATGGTTGATTTATTTGACTGTTTTTTAACCTCCTTAATGTCGTAATAAATTGGTTTATCAGATTCTGGACTTGTGTCATGGTCCTGGCAGTGCCTTTATACATGTTATAAGTTTATTTTATGGTGTTGCATTCCTTCTTGAACTGTAAGTATTATCATAACCCACAACCCCACCTGTCAGAATGCTTTCTAAGCAACAGTATGGCTGTGTTTCTAGCTTTCATTATGTGGTTTATTCAAGCTTCCTTCTAGAATGATATGCTTCCCTTTTGTGCTCTGGCTCACAACACCATCATGCACCACATATCTTATGTATTTATTTAAGGATATATCTCACTGTAGTTCTCAAAATTATTTATTTTAAAAAGACTGTAAGGTGCATTATAACATTTTATATTAGTTGCATTAATAAAATCTTCCACAAGTACATACAATAATTTATACTGTAGTACAACTGTATAAACTATGCTTAGTGAGATCATTCATAGCTACCAACCCCCATTTTTCCAAAAGTGGAACAATACTTCATTGCGTCAAAAAATATGGAGCAAAACACATGTGAAACAATTGCTAGAATCTTTAGCTTAGAAGGCTTGCAGTAAAATACATCTCAAGTATACCTCATTACGAGGAACTTTCCTCATTTTTAGTCTTAAAATGTCTGACATGATGACCTGGGCTCTTAAAGAGTAAGATGAACAATAATAAATAGCAGGATTTGAAATGATGTTTTTAATAGAATTTATGTACAAAACTGCAGACTTTAATATGAGCAACTACAGCAGTACAACACAGATGCAACTTCAGTAGTATGAAATGAGCAGAAACCTGTTGGCTGCAATGCTGAAATTTACATGAAATGAAAAGCAAATATTTTCAAGCAATTATTTGCAACACAAACTCTGGCAGATTTGCTACAAATAGAAAATGAAATGATTTACAGCACATGCTATGGTAGGCTTGTGTTAAACAGAGAGGTGGGACACAGATATAGTGTTAAGTACATTAAAAGAACATTTTTACACAAAAGCAGGCCAGGGTCAGGATGCTAAGCCCAGGTAATATATGCTTTGCAGTGTGTAGTATAAACCTCACACATCAACAATGCATACTATATTACCTGATTCACACCTGTGGTAGCCACCCTTTGGTGTAGCATCTCTCTCAGGTAGTCAGTGTTGTTGCTATTGTGTCTTTCGGCTTTTCCCGGTTAGGGGTCGCCACAGCGGAACTCTGGTCCGCTAATGATTGGTAGTTGATTTTTACATGCCAAGTTACCAGCCCTGACGCACAACCTTCAACGAAGGTACGCCCATTCACGCATGTCTCCATGCAAAAGACGCTGTAGCTGAGAATCGAACTGGACAGCGTCTTATTGTGAGGCGACAACGCTACCGCAGCACTACCACCACGGTAGTCAATACAGAATGAAAAAAAAAAAAAAGACAACATTTACATTGCTGTATTGCTTTCACATATACATTAGCCAAAGGTCACTGCTTGTATGCACCCCATCTCACTACACTCAAATGCACAGCAAACTTGCAGAAGCAGAATTATAACAGTAAATAGTAGGACCACTCATTTCACTTACAAACAGCCCCCCGTACCCATTAACTACATAAAGTAAGTGATTTGGCCTTGCTAGCATCAGTAATGTTTTCATTACTGTATTGAACTGATGCATGCAAATAGTCAAGAGTTTGCATTCTATCTTGTTTCATGCAAATACACATTAGTCCTGTGAAGCCAAATTTATTACACCAAGACTGCAGTGCCAAACATTTCATCCACAAACAGCCATCATATCAATTGCCGACCTAAAGTATCTGCTTTGACTCTGGCAGGATTAAAACGAAAATAGCAATAATTCCATTAATTTACTCTGTTGCGCAGAAACAGTAGTTACAGGCTTGTATGACAGCTGACTTTAGCCCAAATGCACATTAATCTTGCAAAGCCACAATTACAACAGTAAACAGCAAGGCCAGTCAACTCATTTCATTCACAAATACCCCCATTACCTAACTAAAGTAGTTACTTTTTACCCTGTCAGTATTAAAGTAGAAATAATAGTAACAGTTGGGTTGCATACTCGCATTACTTTAATTTTGTTGACAGAAACATTAGTCACATCTTGTGTGTGTCAGCCAAATGCACATTTCATTTTATTTATTTTACATTTGTTTACCCGGGTTTCTACAACTGGCTTTAGTCGGAAAAAGCATAGGTCCAGGGAGAAGATCTCCAGCATATTAAAAACATTTTTAACAAACATTCAGTATATACATGAACAGATACGAAATAACATAAATTAAGAATTACTCAAACTTACTCGTTATTTTACAGTCATCTTAAAGTACAGACAGAAAAGTATTACAGTTTTGCAAAGCTGGAATTGCAACAACAGTAAACAGCAGGGCCAGTTGTTTCTTTCACAGATAGCTCCAATCTCCACTTCCTAGCCCACCCACAGTAACTGATTTTATCTTGCAATATTAAAAACAAAAAGATGACATTGTCATCAAGGTAAGTATTCTTTTTTCTTCACATAAACAATACTCAGAGTTCAGAGCTTGTAGTCAATCTTACTTCACTCAAATGCACATCACTCTTGCAAAACAAGCCAGAATTGCAGTCTTTCCAGTCGCACGTAGGCATTCCCCCCATCCCAAATGCCTATCCAGAGAATCTGCTTTGAGCCTACAAGGTTTAAACTAATGAAAATAAAAGGCCACAGTTACATTACTGTACTTCTTTCACATCACATAGCCAGGAACGTGCACATGATCTTACTTCAGTTCACCTATACACACTTTACTCATGCAAGAGTAGAGTTTGTTTCAACAACAAAACATTGACAAACAATTCTAATGTATCTTGACTAACCCTGCAAAACGATATTAAGTTAAAAAAAAAAAGTGTCATCCATAAACAGCCTCCCAGAACACACTGTATAGCTAGTATCTCTTTGACACCTGCCAGGATATTATATTAAAAAAAAGAAAGTCATTAACAGCCCCCAAAATACACCAACCACTAGCATCTGGTTGACCATGCCAGTCTATTATGTTAAAAAAAGAAAATCATCAACAGTCCTCAAAACACATTGCCTCCCTATATCTGGTTAACCCTGCCAGGATACATTCCAAAAAGAAAGCATGCCTCTCAAATGTACAGATTTTTGCCTCATATTTTAGGTCTGTTTTTCATAAAATTGTGGTTTTCTCGCAAACCATTGGCAAATCAGTAAAGATTAAAGTCAGAAAATACTGTCAGACATTTGAGTTTCAGATTTCATAACCTTCAAAAAAATTATGCTCGTGCAAGATCTGTTATTATATCAACTTTTTAAGTTTGCAAGAACAATATTTAAAAATTGTCCCTACTTTTGGACCTTTGTCCCTCCATTATTTATGGCTTTGTCCAGATTTCTTGCTCTAAGAGGTTGAGAGGTATGAAAGAATGTCATCAATAGCCCCCAAAAAACACACAGACCACAGGAATCTGGTTGACCCTGACATTGTATTAAAAAAAAGAAAATCAACAGTCCCCAAAACACATTGCCTTCCTAATATCTGGTTAACCCTGCCAGGTTATAATACATATAAAAAAAAGTCATCAATGGCCCTTAAAACACACATAGTATTAGTATCTGGTTGGCCCTGCCAGGAAAAAAAAAAGTACTTACCTTGAACACTAATACGACGGTTGACCCCTGTTTCTCTACTCTCTTGGCTCTCTTCCTTGTAACTAAAGTGCGGGAATAGAACACGAGAGTAACAGGACTAATCAGCAGCCACGTCATGTGTACAGATTACGTGACAGACTGCTGGCTTCGCAGTCCTGTCAGGTTCCTGTTTCTTGCGGTTAAACTGCAATGACTTCTAGGCATCTGCATAGATGCCTTCGGTCTTCTCAAATCCGGACTATTTTTAAAACAGTCTAGAGAGAAAAAAAACGCATTAATTTACTTTACACAGTTGTAGCAGTTCAAACTGCTACTACTGTGTAAATTAAAGAATTAAAGTGTTTTCTTTTCTTTTTTTTTTTTTTTTTTTTTTGCGTATGTGTGTGTGGAGAAAGTTGGGGGGAGGGGTCGCTGCAGCCTGGCAGCCACTGATGTGATATACCTGTGGGATTGAATTAAGCCAGACATTTTTGCCTTTTTAGGCAATGCCTGCTGGACAGAGGACACAACTCTGAAAAAGAGAACATGTCTTCCTTTTGCCAGATGTCTGGTAAACCTAATGACCCCCCTGTTGTAGAAGGAAGTAGCAGTCCACAAAAATCACAAAAACTGATACACCACAAAAGAGCTATACATATAACAGAGTGAACTATTAAGGATAAATAAGAAATGATGTATTGTTACTATTGTATTAGAAGCCCAGAATGTCCAGACAAAAGATATACGTAAAGAGTAAGAGAGAAATTAGAGGTGAGAAAAATACTTCCATTAGAAAAACTGTCAGAAGTTTGAAATAAAAATTTGTGTTCATTAATACAATAGATCCATAAAAAACACTAAGAAACCTTGTGCCATTTAGAAAAAGAAGTGACTGAGGAAGTGTGAAAATTTAAAGAACAAAATTTAGAGACATTTGAAGGATATAAAAAGTAATATGGACATGGATGGGAAAGCAAGAGAGATCTGATACGGTGCGATATTTATGGAAAGGAGAAAGCCAAATTAATCAACACAAAAAAGGCAGTCCCAAAGATATTCAACGAGAAATATAGGCAAAGGCATCCAGATATGGAAAAAAGAGGGAATGTACAACAGAAAATTAGTCAAGTAGAAGTTAAAAAAAAAATAGAAGCTGAAGTTATGGAATATTTGCGAAGTGAAAGATTCAGTGTAGAAAGTCTAACACAGGTTATATCACAGCATGATGGATAGGGCTGCCACCTTTCATCATGGCTAAAACTGGAGCAAAGCCACATACCTCGCGTCACCAGTAACCCTGCCCATCCCACACCCTCTCCTACCCACATTCCACCCATTTTGTGACATCACGACAACATCACCCGGTGGGGAATGCCCTCTTTTTCTATTTCTGCTGCGTGCTTTCAGCTGAGGTAGATGTATAGACGCTAATTTCTATCTAGACAAACTTGATGGACCCTTGTTCATCATCTCTTGGCACCTCTGTGGCTTTTATGTACAAATCAACCTACGAGTGCATCCTTTTCCTGTATTGCTGGGTAGTTCACTCACAAAGTTTTCTATTTATTTTATCAGTATACTTATTAATTCCATACTACCCACACACAAACACAAGCACACAATTATGCATCTGTATTCTTCAACACATTTCTGCAGAAGCCACCTTTGTCCTAGGGGTCACTCTCATCCACACACAGCCAAAATAAAAGTAAACACTAAAAGCAAGTATCTCTATGTACAAGGGAGCATATAGCATATAATTATAAGCCGTGATTTTGAGATATCTTAAAATACCAAAGTCTGACCCTATGACACAAAAACAATGTACACCAACAGCAGTTCAACATTACCAACTTACAACACAAATGTAAACAATATAAACTTACTATCCTTTTAAAAAGAAAAATAAACTTACCTTTGCTAACTGGACCCATGATCTACATAACCGTGATATATCCAACCCCCCTAAAGAAAAGTGGGGGAATCAACACAAAATTTAAAAGCTACACCTTTCTCTAAGAAAATTTCCTACTTCCCAGTCTCTCCATAGAACATAGCAAAAAATGACGGAAGCTTCAAATTTGCGCTAAATAGCTTATGATGTGACGTCATTTAGTGCAACTCGAGTAGGAAGTAACTTCTATTTGCATATTTTGTTCTGTGAAATTTTTTATTTATTTATTTATTTATTTCCAGTTTGATGACCGGGGAGGTCCACTGGGCTCAAGGAGCCCATTTTCAGTGGAGGCCCGGGGAGAAAAGCTCCGCATTACATACAAGTAAATCAAACATATAATTATATAAAAAACAAATGTAGAATTATATACTGAGATGTAGCAAATTACAAATGCAAAAAATGAACACTCTTCATAACATACATACATAGTTGATTAGAGAGCCATTTGCACAGCATATAGTTGAACTAAGGCAGCAGAATAATCTGAAAAAAATACTAAAATCTATCAATATTGTAAATCTTCTGTTAGTAGTTGCAAAGACTGAATATTTGAAAGATAGTAGTAAGTATAGGTTTTGTAGTATGTGGGAGAAATATAGGTGGAAAGTACTGTGTGTACTATGTATACATGCAAGATTGTGGTGAAAGAAGAGATAGGGAGTTGAGCAGTAGAGAAGGAGGCAGTTGTTTAGTAGAAATATATTCTGGTGCAAGCAGAGAGAGACAGATGTACAGTGGAGAAAGAGGCAGTTGTTTCATAGCAAAGTGGAGTACACAAATGGCAGAGATGATTATCTTAGCTAGTTAGCATCATCTCTTAGTATCAACCTTATATGTAGGTAGAAAAGAGAAATATTCCCAGATAGGGAGAGAGAGAGAGTAGAGATAGTAAGCTATGTACAGTATTTACATTATATACATTCAAGGTTTTGATGTTATATTATGTTAGATTCAGAGAGGGGAAGCTGTAGAGGAAAAACAGCATGGTGTAGAGGTACATGAGGAAGTACATGTGTAAGAAACAATAGCAGGGTTAGGTAGGTAGAGTGCAATTACATTTCCAATTATGGGAGAGGTAGGAATGGATCTGGGATTTGAAGTGTTCAAAGTTTTTAGAGATTCGTAGTGAGGGTGGGAGAGAGTTCCATTTTCTGGCTAAGGAAAAGGATAGGAGAAACTGGCCAGCGGGACGTTTTGGTTTGTATACAGAAAGTAGATTTAGTTGGGCAGATCTTAAGGATCTGTGAGGTGTGTAAAATGGTAAGATATTTGTTAGAGCAGGGCATGCAGTAGGTTTAAAGATTAATTTGTGGGCTGTAGTGAGATGGAGGTAGTCAAGGTAGTTGGAAAGCTCTAGCCAGTTTAGTATGTGGAGAGAGGTACAATGGTGGGAAGAGTGGTTAGATTTAGTAGCGAATTTAGAGATTTTGTTGTAACAGATTTCTAGTTTTGCAGAGATGGTGGAAGAGAGGTTGGTTAGTAATGGAGCACCGTACACTAGTAATGGTAGTAAGTAGGTAGTGGCGAGAGTTTGCCTTGTAGAAGGAGAGAGAAAGTGAGAGTTTCTGTATAGCATACCAAGATTCTGATGGGTTTTCTTAATATTTAGTTGGACATACGTATTGAATTTCAGGTGTTCATCAATGGTAACCCCAAGAAGTTCAGCAAAAGGAACAACTTCAATAGTGAAGTTGGTATGGCTGATGATATTGAAGGATTGTTTGTCGAGAGGGATGGCTTTTGAGGGGGAGAAAAGAAGGATTTTGGATTTATTGGCATTAAGAGAGAGATGGTTTTGAAGCATCCAGTTCTCTGTAGTTGTAAAGGCCAGTTGGGTTTTTGCCTGGAGCTTGGGAAGGCTAAGAGCAGAGCAGACTAAAGTGGAGTCGTCTGCATATTGCACTATTTGAGTGTTTGGTATCACAGTGTGAAAATCATTGATGAATATATTAGAGCATTGGTCCGAGTATAGACCCCTGGGGAACCCCGGTTGGGGTAGGTAGGAAGGTTGAGGTACCAGTTTGCCATTTCACAGCCTGGGATCTGTCAGAGAGCTAACTTTTGAACCATGTAAGGGATTTTTTGTGAGAGATTGAAGTTAGAAAGGTGATTCAGAAGATGAGTATGGAGAGACAGTGTCGAATGCCTTGGATATATCGAGAAGGACAGTGAAGACAATTTCTCCAGAGTCACAGGCATGGTTAACTATGTCTAAAAAAGAGAGGAGAGCAGCTATTGTACTATGGCCAGGACAGAATCCGTGTTTTGTAGGGGTGAGGAGTTGATTATTAATGAAGTAGGGCATGAGTTGCAGGTGAATGCATTTTTCAAGGATTTTTGAAATTGGGGAAAGAATGGCTATTGGTCGGAAGTTAGAGATGCTATTATTTCTGCCTCGTTTGTGGAGGGGCAAGATAAAGACAGCATACCATAACTTGGGGACATAAGATTCCTGGATAGCTCTATTGATGAGAATGTTGATGGGGATAGTGACACCATCTGTGGCAAGCTTGAGAAAGAGTGAAAGAATATTGTCAGGGGCATTGGAGCATGGCTTAAGTTTGGAAAGAAGCTTTTTGATGTAGGAGGTTGAGACTGGTTTTAGATGAAAAGTGGGGGGAGGATTAGGAGTGGAGGGTTGAGGAGAGGAATGTGAAGTGGGATTGGGAGGAGGGGAGGAGATGTGGTTGGGGAAGGTCTTAGTAAGTTAAGCTATAGAGTTGGTAAAGAAGGAGTTAAAAAAGGGTGGCAATTTCTGTGTCAGTTTTATTGTTGTCAGGACAGGGATTGTATTTGGTACCAGGGAGCAAAAGAGAGTTGATGGAGTTCCAGAATTGTTTAGGATTTTTGGAGCGGGTAGCCTGCAGTTTGGTGTAGTAAGATTTTTTTATCATTTGTAACATGCTTTTTGGTTAGATTGCAGAGTTGCTTATTTTTCAGGAGGGTAGCAGGGTGTTTATTTTTGTTGTAAAGTTTCCAGGTCTTGTCTCTTTGTAGCATAAGTGTTTTGGTGTCCTTTGTTAGCCAAGGGGCGGAGTTGGGATTTATTTGTTTTGTTCTAGGTGGGGCTTGGGTGTTTAGGATGCCCAGGAAGGTAGAGTTGAAGAAGTCTAAGGCCTTATCTAGTGGAAGAGTTTTTAGGTTGTCCCAATTTGTTAGTTTAAGTGTTTTGGAGAATATAGAAGGGTTAAAGTTTGTAAGGTTATGAGTGTGAGTGTATTGGTGTTGGTGAGGGGAGTAGTGAGCAGCTTGGTGAATAAAGGCTGGGAGATGGTCACTCATTGTGTCAGGTAGTATACCAGAGTGAGAGATCTTATTAGGGTGGGAAACTAAGATCCAGTCCAAAGTGGACCCTGGGGGTTGTTTTTGTTAGGTCTGGTAATGCCATTTGTTAGTTGGGTGAAATTAAATAGCTTGATAGATAGGGAGGGATTATTGTTATTGATTCTATTCCAGTCAATGTTCACATCACCTAATATGTATGTCTCAAGTTTAATGTTAGTTGAAGCCCATAAGAGAATGTTTTCAAGAGCGGTAGTATTATCTCCAGGGGGGGACATAGATGGCCATCACACAAATACTTTTATAGTTATTCAGTTTGAGAATTCCTATGACTAGTTCATAGTAAAATACAGATGCTATATAAATATGTTTAATGCAATGTTCTTGTAAGATTTACTGAAGAAGTGACAAGGACGTCTGTTGTAAATTGCTGCCTTCTTAATTTATTGGTAAGATATACTGTGTCCGGAGTCTGGTTTTGCATGAAATTGGTAACTGGACAATTTGACAGAAAATTGGACAGTCCGATCAAAAAATGGACAGCTGGCAATCCTAAGATGGAACAATTAGTCCCCAAAGTATGGAGAAACAAGAGGAGCAGAAGACATTTATAGAAGAAATATGGACATGGGAAAGAAAAAGAGATTTAATATGGTACAATATTTATGCAAAGGAGAAAGCAAAACTAATCATTGTAAAAAGAGCAGAACCAAATATAGTTGAAGAGAAATTCAGGCAAAGACATCTGGATACAGAAAATTTTACAATACAAAAAAAAGAAAACAGAAGAAAAGTAGAAAAGAGGATTAGTAATGGAGAAGTTAAAGAAATAAAAAACTGAGTTTATGGATTACCTGCAAAGTGAAGGATTTGGTGTAGAAATTTTAACTCAACAGGATAGAGTAATGGACACACAAAGTAAAGAGAAACCATTGGAGTAGGAAGCATCTAATCATTTGACATATAAAGATATTTTGGAGTCTTCCATAAAAAAACAGTGCAAGCATTCAGTTGGAGCTATACAGCAAGGGAAACAGGAAACTGTGACAACTCTGACACAGTCAATGTCGTGGAGTGATAGGCTAGTGAGTTCTCATATGAAAGAGCAATGGATGACACAGGGTGAAACTGAAGAGAACGTGGCACAGGAAGAAGCTCGGGAACTTTCTATAGAATGCCCACAGGAAATGGCAATCAAAGAATGTGTCCTTGGTTTAGAAGAAAATGATCTAAGAGAAGAGTTACTTGATTTAATATAGATGGATAGACATGTTAAAATCAATGAAATTAATAGACTGCAGAAAGTCAATAAAACACAAAAAGTTTGATAAAACAAATGAACACAGTAATTATGGCTGCCCATAGAGATTCATGCAATATAACATAAGTAAATAGGATACATTAACCAAGTGCTAACAAGCAGCAAACTTGTAAAAAATGAAGAAAAACAGTCGCAACACTTCGCTGGAAACTGAAAACTGTTTTAATGACAAACAGAGTAGCAAATCAACCAGCAACTAAGCGCTTTCACCTTGGATTCCACTGGCATCTTCATTTAGAAGAAAATTCAGTTATGGCAATAGAACAAAAAGGAAATAAAAGAAAGTAATATGGAACAAAGGATCATTTGCTGTTAAAGTCATAGTGGAGGACTGTAAAAAGGGGGAACAATTTAAGTATGGCATAGATTGACTACAAAAAAGCATTTGGTAGTATCCCACATTCATGGATAAAACAATGTTTAAAAATGTATAAGATGCACCCTACACTGATAAACTACATCACAGTGACCATGCAACAGTGGCAAACCACTTTGCAGTTAAGCCATGATAAAGGACAAATTATTATTCCAGGTGTAAAAATTCAAAGAGAGATATTCCAGGGTAACTCTCTGTCACCGCTGGTCTTTTGCCTTGCCCTTCAACCCATTAAGCTGTCTGCTTAACAGATTAGGTCATGGCTGTAATTTGGCTCCCAGCAAGCATCAAAGTGTAAAGACTTCTCATCTTCTCTTTTTACATGGTATAAAACTGTATAGCTCACCAGATGAGGAACTGAAAGCACAGCTGCTTGTAGTCAAAACTTTTTCAGATGATATAAGAATGTCATTTGGTCTTGATAAATTTGCAAAAGCAGCCTTTAAAACAGGAAAGCTACAGCACCAAGGAAATATCAGTTTGGGACAAAATGTGATATAAGAGAACTTGAGCAAGAGGGAGTGTATAAATATTTGGGAACTGATGAAGGATCAACATGAACAAATGCAAATAACACTCTGTAAGGAATATTTTAGAAGACTTAAATTAATCCTGAAAACAGCATTGACTTCTAGGAACAAAGTGCAGGCTATAAACTAATTTTCTCTTCCTGTCCTAACTTACATTTTGGAGTGATTGACTGGCCCCAAAAGGTGTTGGATAGATTAGACAGGAAAACAAGAAGGATGCTTCATGCACATCAAATGATGTATAATAATGCATACCAAGATTATATATTCCCCGTTCCGTTCCGAAGGAGGTATGGGCCTCCTTGAAATTTGATTACATGTATAGATCTGCAATCGTGGGAGCACATACATATCTGCTGACCTCACAAGACCCAAAGATAGTGAAAGTTTTGAAACATGACAAGAATAAATATAAGATGACCTCCCTGCTTAGTCTAGCAGAAGCATATTGGCGTCAAGCGGGAATGGAAATCACATCAGAAGTAGATAAGAATAAGGCAGCAACTAAATGTGCCAGAAAACAAAAGAAAGTATATAAGGTGAGGATTAGATGAGAAGGCAAGAAATGTGGAAAATGTATAAATATAGTTGCAAGTATAGAAAACTCCTGTAACAACCTCAAGTTGATCAGGATCAAACGCAGGAATGGTCAAGCAGAGGCAAATTCAAACCAAAAAATGAAAGTTTAATATTGGCAGACCAAGACAGTGGACTACGTACACTTTGGTTTACAAAGTCCATTGAACATGTGGGAGAAACAGACAAATGTAGGTTTTGTAAAACAGAAGTGGAAGCAGTTGAACACCTTGTTGCTGGTTGTGACATACTAATGGCAGAAGGTCTGTATACTGAAAGGCATAATAATGTGGCAAGACTGTTGCACTAGGGATTGTGCAAACATTATAATACTGAAGTAGCTGAAAAACATTGGAAACATGAGCCACAAAGCATCATAGAAAATGATGAAGCCTACATCACATGGGGTCACCCATTACCAACAGTTCAAAAGATAGATGCGAGAAAAACAGATATAGTAGTCCATGAAAAGAAGACAAAAGTAACATTGATCATTGAAATTGCTATACCCAGTGACTACAGTGTCTTGCGTGCAGAGTCATAAAATATCAGGATTTGCAGGCAGACATGACAGTAATGTGGAAGAAAAATACCCAGACAGTCCCAGTAGTAGTAGGAGCAATGGGTCTCATAAAAAAGAATCTACAGTCATATTTAGATATGTTACAGATACATGTAACTCTATAAAAATTGCAGAAGGAGTCATTACTAGGCACAATGTGGGTGCTGCAAAGAGCACTTCTGGCTAACATCAAAGACTGAAACAAGACTAATTTGGTGAACTTTAATCATGCTTTTACTTAGGAAAGAGGTCCATTCCTGTCATGGTATTAGAAACCCAAAAGACTTGGATAAATTAAAAATGACAGAAAATATAGCAAACCTACTGGCCAACAAATTCAGCTCTAACTTTACTCCTCTCTCCCCATCAACCTTCCCTCAGGAAATACCATCAAATATAACTCCCCCTGCTATCACTAGGGAACAGGTCCTTAATGGTCTCTCTAAGGCCAAGAGCACTTTATTGATGGACCCAGGCAATATCCCAGGATGCTAGCAGGAAAATGGTAGAACTGAAGTTTGTAGGTTTGTTATAGTGAGTGGGTGAGATTAGTTGAGTAAAGCCATGTAAGTTTAAAGAAGAAATGGATGTACTGGAAATAAGGGTTAACCAACTGATATTGACATCTTCTAGTAGAGTGGTTTCATTGGGTATATTTTGGGAGAACAAGGAGAGGATTTGTTCAAGTATGGAAATATTGTCACCAAGGGGTATTATATAACACAGATATTGTTAGAGTTAAGTTTAATGTCAGCAGTTAGGAGTTCTGCTGAGTGAAACATAGGAGGAGGGTTTATTACAGGTGACAAGTTCAGATGATCAGAGTAAATTATGGCTACACCTCCACCTTTTTTGTTAGGTTAGTCTAGACGAAGGATGTTAACCCAGCCACTGGGGATGCACAAGCCAGTGCATTTCTTTGTGCCAGTCCCAAGCCCGGATAAATGGGGAGGGTTGCGTCAGGAAGGGCATCCGGCATAAAACTTCTGCCAAAAATTACTGATGCGGAGAACTTTTCATAATTGCATACCGGTTCGGTCGAGGCCCGGGTTAACAACGACCGCCACCAGTACTGTTAGCCAACAGGGTGCTGGCGGAAATTGGGCTACTGTTGGCCGAAGGAGAAGAGGAGGGCGAAGGCGTGCCCAAAGGCAGGAAGATAGGAGGAAGGTTAGGAGTGTAGCAGTGAGGGTAGGAACTTTGAATGTTGGCAGTATGACTGGTATAGGAAGAGAGCTAGCTGATATGATGGAGAGAAGGAAGGTTGATATATTGTGTGTGCAAGAGACCAGATGGAAGGAAGTAAGGCCAGGTGTTTAGGAAACGGGTTCAAATTGTTTTATCATGGTGTGGATGGCAGGAGAAATGGGGTAGGGGTTATACTAAAGGAACAATATGCCAAGAGTGTTTTAGACATGAAGAGAGTGTCTGACCGAGTGATGTTTATGAAGCTCGAAATTGATGGTGTAATGATGAATGTTGTTAGTGCATATGCTCCTCAAGTTGGGTGTGCGATGGAAGAGAAAGAGAAATTTTGGAGTGAGTTGGATGAAGTTGTGGTGAGTGTACCCAAGGGTGAGAGACTAGTGATTGGAGCGGACTTTAATGGGCATGTTGGTGAAGTGAACAGAGGAGATGAGGAAGTGATGGGTAGGTATGGTGTTAAGGAGAGGAATGCAGAAGGTCAGATGATTGTGGATTTTGCGAAAAGGATGGACATGGCTGTGGTGAATACGTATTTTAAGAAGAGGGTGGAGCATAGGGTGACGTACAAGAGTGGAGGAAGATGCTCACAAGTTGATTATATACTATGTAGGAGGGCCAGTCTTAAGGAGATTGGAGACTGTAAAGTGGTGGCAGGTGAAAGTGTAGTTAAGCAGCATAGATTAGTGGTATGTAGAATGACGTTGGTGATCAAGAAGAGGAGGAGGAATGTGAAAGCTGTGCCAAGGATTAAATGGTGGAAGTTAAAAAAGGGTGATTGTGAAGTGGAGTTTAGGGAAGAGTTAAGACAGGCACTGGGAGGCAGTGGAGAGTTACCGAATAGCTGGGTAACTACAGCAGAACTAGTAAGGGTGACTGCTAGAAAGGTGCTTGGTGTGACATCTGGACAGAGGAAGGAGGACAAGGAGACCTGGTGGTGGAATGAGGAAGTACAGGAGAGTATACAGAGGAAGAGGCTGGCGAAGAAGAAGTGGGATTGTCAAAGAGATGAAGAAAGTAGACATGAGTATAAGGAGATGAGGCATGGCAAAGAGAGAGGTGGCAAAAGCTAAGGATAGGGCATATGGAGAGTTGTACGAGAGATTGGACACTAAAGAGGGAGAAAAGGACCTGTACCGATTAGCTAGACAGAGGGACAGAGCTGGGAAAGATGTGCAGCATGTAAGGGTGATAAAGGATAGTGAGGGAAAGGTACTCACAAGAGAGGAGAGTGTGTTGAGTAGATGGAAAGAGTATTTTGAGAGGCTGATGAATGAAGAGAATGAGAGAGAGAGAAGGTTGGATGATGTGGGGATAGTGAATCAGGAAGTGAAACAGATTAGCAAGGAGGAAGTAAGGGCAGCTATGAAGAGGATGAAGAATGGAAAGGCTGTTGGCCCAGATGACATACCAATGGAAGCATGGAGGTGCTTAGGAGAAATGGCAGTGGAATTTCTAACTAGATTGTTTAATGAAATTTTGGAAAGTCAGAGGATGCCTGAGGAGTGAAGAAAAGTGTTTTGGTACCTATCTTTAAGAATAAGGGTGATGTGCAGAGCTGCAGTAACTACAGAGGGATAAAACTGATTAGTCACAGCTTGAAGTTATGGGAAAGAGTAGTGGAAGCAAGGTTAAGAAGGGAGGTGATGATTAGTGATCAGCAGTATGGTTTCATGCCAGGAAAGAGCACTACAGATGCAATGTTTGCTCTGAGAGTGTTGATGGAGAAATACAGAGAAGGTCAGAAGGAGTTGCATTGCGTCTTTGTAGACTTGGAGAAAGCATATGACAGGGTGCCTAGAGAAGAGTTGTGGTATTGTATGAGGAAGTCGGGAGTGGCAGAGTAGTGCGTAAGAGTGGTACAGGATATGTACGAGGGTAGTGTGACAGTGGTGAGGACTGCAGTGGGAGTGACAGATCCATTTAAGGTGGAGGTGGGATTACATCAAGGATCAGCTCTGAGTCCTTTCTTATTTGCAGTGGTGATGGACAGGTTGACAGATGAGATCAGACAGGAGGCCCGTGGACTATGATGTTTGCAGATGACATTGTGATCTGTAGTGAGAGTAGGAATCAGGTTGAGGAGACTCTGGAGAGGTGGAGATATGCTCTAGAGAGCAGAGGAATGAGGGTCAGCAGGGCTAAGACAGAATATATGTGTGTAAATGAGAGGGAGGGTAGAGGAATGGTGAGGATGCAGGGAGTAGAGTTGGTAAAGGTGGACGAGTTTAAGTACTTGGGATCAACAGTTCAGAGTAATGGTGAATGTGGAAGAGAGGTGAAGAAGAGAGTACAGGCAGGGTGGAATGGGTGGAGAAGAGTGTCAGGAGTGATTTGTGACAGACGGGTATCCGTAAGAGTGAAAGGGAAGGTCTACAAGAGTGTAGTGAGACCAGCTATGTTATATGGGTTGGAGACAGTGGCATTGACAAAAGGCAGGAGTCAGAGCTGGATGTGGCAGAGTTAAAGATGTTAAGATTTGCAATCGGTGTGACTAGGATGGATAGGATTAGGAATCGGTATATTAGAGGGTCAGCTCATGTTGGACAGTTTGGAGACAAAGCAAGAGAGACGAGATTGCGTTGGTTTGGACATGTGCTGAGGAGGGATGATGGGTATATTGGGAAAAAGATGCTAAGGATGGAGCTGCCAGGTAAGAGGAATAGAGGAAGGCCTAAGATAAGGTTTATGGACGTGGTGAGAGAGGACATGCAGGCGGTTGGTGTGACAGAGCAAGATGCAGAGGATAGGAAGAAATGGAAAGAGATGATCCGCTGTGGCGACCCCTAACGGGAAAAGCCGAAAGAGAATGATGATGAGTCTAGACGAAGGATGTTGTATCCTGTGGGGAGAAATTCTTGTCAGAGATGTGTGGTTTGAGCCAAGTTTCTGTAATTTGTATTATGTCAGGAGAGTAATGGGAGAGTGGCTTAATGGCTAAGGTGTTTGCCTTACAAACACAAAGTGCAGGGTTTGAGTCTCATAAGGGATAATTGGCTAGGCTTAAAATGGCTCGCAAGGGCAGTTAGCTTAGTAATGAACAATGAAAATAGCATGAAACATAATCTATAATGATCTACATGAGCACATCTGTCACTTATCACCCCCAAGTCTACACTACCTCTTTTTTTACCTGGTGATGTACACCCCAACCCTGGACCATACAGTAACTCCTCTACTACCAGTCTAAACACACCACCTGTGCCACATCATCATTACTCCCCATCTAAACATTTAACGCTTTTTTTCATTCAATATACACAGTATCATGAATAAAATGAGTGAATTCCATGCTTGGATGGCCCATTACTTTCCTGACATAATACAAATTACAGAAACATGGCTCAAGCCACACATCTCTGACAAAGAATTTCTCCCCACAGGATACAACATCCTTCGTCTAAACTAACCTAACAAAAAAGGTGGAGGTGTAGCCATAATTTACTCTGATCATCTGAACCTGTGCCCTGTAATAAACCCTCCTCCTGTGTTTCACTCAGCAGAACTCCTAACTGCTGACATTAAACTTAACTCTAACAATATCTGCATTATATAATACCCCTTGGTGACAATATTCCCATACTTGAACAAATCCTCTCCTTGTTCTCCCAAAATATACCCAATGAAACCACTCTACTAGCAGATGCCAATATCAGCTGGTTAACCCTTACTTCCAGTACATCCATTTCTTTTTTAAACCTACATGTCTTTTCTCAACTAATCTCACCCACTCACTATAACAAACCTACCAACTCCAGCTCTACCATAGACTGGATACCAGTATCCAAAGCTGACTTGTATCACCATCCTAAAACTTTACCTGATGCAATCAGTGACCATTCACCTATTTGTGTTCAAAGATTTCACCCTCACCATTAAAGGCCACATAAATACAAAGACTGCCGCAACCTTTCTAACTTCCATCCTGATCTATTCAATAACTTGCTCGCCTCTTACCTTCCCTTAGATGAAGTTGTGCAAAAATTTAATTCAGTATTTCTTAATATACTCAATTCACTTGCCCCCCTAAGAACAATAACAGTGAAATCTCTATGATCTCCCTGGCTATATCAGTCAACACACTCTCTTTTGCATAAAAGAGATAATGTCTGGAAACTCTGGACTAAGACTAAATCCTCTCCCACCTTCAGACATATAAAGAACTTCATAACCTCTCTAAAAAACAAGTTAACATTGACAAAAAAAAACTTTTACCTTAAACCTCACACTACACATCTCAGCAACCCCAAAAATTTTGGAACACAATCATATCCTACACCCAGGGAAACCCACAACCCCTAATCCATGTCCTAATAATACCCCTCAAAACAGCTACATTACTTAACTCTTACTTTAGTAATACTATCAGTAAACTAACATCAACCTCAAATTCCTCTAACTCCACTGAACCCCCTACCACTCCTAAACATAATGATGCCTTCTGTCTGAAACTTGTCCCCTCCAGCTATATAAAATGTCTACTCCTTAAGCTTAAACCATGCTCGCCTTCTGTTGACAACCCACCGCCATTCTTCCTCAAGCTAGCAGCAAACTCCATAGCACATCCCATTTCCATCCTCTTTAATCTCTCTATATCTGAATCTACTATTCTCTCAATGTGGAAACAATTCTTTAATATACCTATCCACAAAGACGGCAATTCCACTGAACTATCTAACTGTCGTCCTATAGCTATATAGTCCCACCTCTCTAAAATACTTGAAAAATATGTACATAAGCAAATCTTAGACTATCTACTCTCTGAAAACCTACTTACCCCTACTCAACATGGCTTTCGTCCTCACCATAGTACAACTACTGCCCTTATCTCTTTTTCCCACTTTATCTCCCTTGCCAGAGACAACAACAGACTTGTCCATGTCTCTTTCTTGATGTATCTAAAGCTTTTGACACTGTTTCATACAACATGCTCCTCTCCAAACTCTCTGACCATAACCTTTCTACCTCAACCATATCCTGGTTTATCAGCTACCTCTCCAACAGGCAACAATCTGTTAAATGGCTCTCCTGTCTATCTCCCTTTCTCCCCATCAAGATGTGAGTTCTTCAAGGTTCTGTTCTTGGTCCCTTACTGTTCAACATTTTTACTAACCACCTCCACACTTCCTGTACTCACTCTAAACTCATTCAATATGCTGATGACTCCATGATCATCTCCTCTGCTGACACCCTCTCTGACTTGCTCACTGTCACTCAAAATCCCTTCAATTCTATTGAAAATTGGCTGTCTTACAACCAACTTACTCTTAATCCAAAAAAAGACCAAACTCCTCCTATTTCTCTCTAAATCACTCTCTCACTTGAAACACTCCTTCAGTATAACATCTCTTAACAACACAGTTATTAATGTGATACACACTAAGCTTCTTGGGACAATTATTGATGATAACTCAAATTCGATCTCCATGTACACCACTGTTTAAAGAAAACTCACCAAAACCTTGGTTTACTCTACAGAAATAAAAAGTTCCTAACAAATGACTCTCGTACTTCTCTTGCTTATGCTTATCTTCTCTCTAGTCCCCTCTGTAGTTCACAAATCTTAACTAACATATACGCTGGTCTTCTTGCTAAACTTGATGCCACCTACATAAAATAGCTAGGTTTGCTGCTAATCGTACCTCTTACTCTCATCACTGTCAGTCTCTTAAGGCTTTAATTGGTTAGCATTCCCTAATCAAGTACTATACTTCCAACTTCTTATCATTCATTCCATTCTTTACAGGTCCTCCTTCTGCCCTAGCATCTCCTCTCTTATCTCTCTCTACTCCCCAGCTAGAAACCACAGGAGTGCTGATCAACAGCACTTGGACATATATAAACCTAAAAGATCAATAGGCCTAAACATATATAGCTACACTCCTGCCCTATTGTGGAATAAGCTTCTCTTGACCATCAGAAAAATAACACACACACACAAACTTAAAAAAGCTCTCAAAGAATATCTGCTTAACAATTGGACATGTCACTGTAAAATCACTGCTTGAACTTTTTTCTCCCAACTTTCATAAATCTGTCTCCCTAACCTTTCTAACTACAACCTCATTACTGATCTTCTCCTTACTTTTCTAAGTTGTTCTATTTTTGGCTGCTATAATTCTTCTCTGGCTCCTATACTTTCTCATCTTATTGCTACAACTCTCTATACCTCTGTCACCTTACACCTTCTCTGTGAACCTTTTCAAATCCTTCTTGGTATTTATAATCTTGTTTTTTTCTTTAAGGTCTTATTGGTATTTTTAGCAAACTCTGTAAATTGTCAATTAACAACATTATAGTTTGGAAAGAAGTGTTTTCAACACTGTATTCTCTTTTTATTGTTGTAATTTTGTACAGATTGGTTGTTTATTCTTTTTGTAAAATTACTATGTACTATTGTGAAACTTTTTTCCCCAGGCCTCTGCTGAAAAAGAGCTGTCTTTCCCGGTTAACAAATGTCAAATAAATAAAAAAATCTATCAGGCCCTCTGAAATTGCTGTTTAACTGTAGCCTCCAAACAAGCTTTGTGCCTCATGAATGGAAAACTGCAACACAAAGGTGGGCCATCTACAGACCCTGGAAACTACAGACCCATAAGTCTCACTAGCCTCATATGTAAAGACATGGAAAGAATTGTCATGAAAATTATCAATAATGATATAGGAAACCTCCATACACTGGACCCAAACCAGTTTGGTTTCATCAAGTGTAGGCCATGGTTACTAAATTTGGTGTACTTCTATGAGAAGGTCACCAAAGCACTGGATGAAGGCAGAACGGTTCACATTCCGTACCTTGACCTGGCCAAGGCATTTAACACAATCCTTCACTCAGGCATTGTTGACAAACTTAAGAGGTTAGGTACTAATGCTTATGTAACACAGTGGGTAGCCAACCGGCTCGCAGACAGGACCCAGGAGGTTAGAATTGGGGAATCCACCTCTACAAAGAGGTTGTTCACAAGTGGAGTCCCTCGGGGGTTGGCCCTGGGACAGCTCCTTTTTGGCATTTACTTCTGTGAAGTCAAGGCCAACATCAGTGGCCTCTGACTGACTAAATTTGCAGATGAATGTAAATTAGGAGATCTCATTGAATTGCCCACTGGCACAAACGTTCTCCAAGAAGAGCTGACACAGATAAGCAACTGGTGTCAGAGCCATGGACTAAAACTAAATGCCATAAAATGCATAATACTATCCTTTGGGATTTCATCCACCCCTGGTATCTATCATATTGACAACACACCCCTAAGATTTGACCCAGGATTCAGGGACTTGAACACACATAGACAGTAATCTGGCGTTTGACCATCACATGTCTACAGTAATGAGGAAATCACTCTGTGTTGTGTAACTTCTAAATAAAGGCTGTGTTGTGTAACTTCTAAATAAAGGCATGGCGTCCAAGTAAGTCATTATTCCACTGTATTTAGCCTTCGTCAGACTTCTCATTGAGTACTGTTGCCCCTTTGGTAACTACCTAACCAGGCATATCCAACAATTGGAATGTCCACAGAGGTTCCTCACTAAAATAATGGAGGGTGTAAGTAATATGTCCTATGCAGACCACCTCAAGGCCCTATTTCTGTATTCTGTCTCCTGCAGGCTGTTGAGGGGAGATCTACGCCTGGAATGCAGGGCATTGTCAGATCTCATTCTAATAGACCTCTTGCATATCTGAAAAACAAACAGCACCAGAATTACCCATTCTAAAGATTTAAACCTTGCCTGTAATATAAATAGGACCTGCTGGAGATAAAGGTATGTATCCAAGAAACTACCCCTTCTCTGGAACAGGCTCCCCATCCACGTGAAACAGAGTTCCTCCCTAAACCAATTCAAGTGTAACTTGGACAATTGAATGGGGAACAGGAAATGCATCCCTGGTTTGACACCTATATTTCTAATGGACACAGGCAGCCTGTAAATGGTTCATCTCACAGGCCCCTGTTTGTAAATGTTTCACCTCCCAAGCCCCTGCTTACACTTATCTAGGTTACCAGAACTTGTCAGAGTTTTGTGAAGCATGGCTAGGCTTAAAAAGGCCCTTGTTATCATTAGCCTAGTAAACACTTATGTACCTATGGACCTATGAGTTTGCTTTCTACCTTTTGGCATTCACCTCTTGGAGGAATGAGTGGAAGAGAAATGGGAGCTTGATGGTCACTGAGGCAGGAAGGTAAAAATAGGCAAAAAAAATGTCAAGCCTAGTACTGTATGAAGGTGCAGCTTATAATAATTAGGTGTGCAATGGCAGTTTTGGTATACAGTTGTAATTTGCTGCTTTTGGTTGACTGGTTGCAGTGTTTATTTTTGTCCATATGAATGTGTCTCTCTGTTGTGGATATACTTGTGCTTGGTACACGTAACGTTTTAATGTCTGTGTGTTTATAGGTTCATAGATAGTTGCTAGGCCAATTGTCTCCAAACACTGTCTGATTAAGTGA
The DNA here is from genome assembly GCF_019279795.1 of Protopterus annectens. Lineage (NCBI taxonomy): Eukaryota > Metazoa > Chordata > Ceratodontiformes > Protopteridae > Protopterus > Protopterus annectens. The sequence goes on from NC_056729.1 coordinate 1,626,011,001, forward strand.
CTTGCTCAGGGTCACACAGTATGCAGATGAAGGTGGAAGGATTCAGATCTTGTACTATTGACACAGGAAGCAGCTCATTAACAAGTTAGAAGTTTAGTCATTTGCGCTAACTGACAGATAACAAAAAAGTTTCATTCCAGGGTGTTTGAATTTAGGTCATGCTTTTATGGCATAAAATTTTATGCTTCTTGCTGTGCTGTAGTCGCCATTTGACAACCTCACTGTTATCTGCTCAAGTGTTTTAAAACATTGTTCTTCATTGTCAGATATCAGGTATGGTGTACAGTATCCCTGTTTGTAAATTGTGGTAGCAGTGTTATTCATTCAGAATTGCTTATTTGCATATGTTCTGTGTACAGCCAGTCAAACTGGTGAGCAATTATACTTTTCTTATGCAGGCTGTCAACTTTATTTTAGTGTTTAGGACTTGTTTTTGTCCTTTTTAAAGTTTTCCTGCATATTAGAGCTCTTCATGCTTTGTAAAATGTCAGTGAATCCTGCTCATAAACTTTATTTGATTGCAACTGGAGAAGAGATTACAGCTGAGGGCATATATATGCCCCATTAGATAAACTGGTTCCTGTTCATGGCTGTTACTGCACAACACAGACTTGACCTGAGGTCACGGTTTGCTTATGTTATCAGTTGCCAGGCTCACCCATGCAGGATTATGGAAAATAAGGGGAGGAAGAGCCAAAGGCACAAATCAATATCTTAGTATTAACTAGAACAATTTCTGTTTGGTGTGAAACTACTCCTGGGCTGGGGGATAATTAAGTCTTAGAGAAATGAACAGCAACGTAGTAGTTCATAGATGCATTTAAAACACCAAGTAAAAGAACACTGGGTTTGTAGAAAGCCACTAACACTAATATGCGTTCCTATAGCTGAAGGAGAATTTGAGAGACTGCAGCGACAATTCCGTAACATGGAAAGTGATCGCCAGGCCTACAGCACTGAAACACAGGATTTAATCAGGAGACAGCTGTAAGTTTGAGTATCACTATCTTTTAGACATGCTGGAGTAGTCACTTTATCACATGTTCCTTACTGTATTGTTCTAAGTCAGCTGTCCAGTATCTTATGCCTTGATTGAGTTGAATGTTCAAAGTACTGTGGAGCACTCCGGGAATAATCAGTTATGTGATCAGCAACACATTTGTTTACAGTTTTCATGATGCTTTGACTTTGAATTGTTTTAGGAATTTAAGTCCAAATTCATTTGGGATAATTAAGCTATGTTCGTAGTTACTATAACAGTAATATGTTTTATCCAGTTTGAATAAAACAAGTCTTCTCTTTATCATTCATTGCCATCTAGACTGTGTTCAGAAATTTGTGCAATAAATAAAACCTTCTGCTAAACTATACTGGACCATACTTCAGTTTAATGTACGTGAGTGAGTCCATGGCAAACTTTTTGAAGCTATGCTATTTACTTGTGTCTCATTCTGTTTGAATGAGAGCTATCTCAAATCACCTGTGATAATTTCATTTGGAAGAATACTGTGGAACTGAAAATGTCATTCTAAATTCTCTTAATTGTGATAGTTATTTTTTCTGATTTTGATGAAATTGCCTTGCTGAAAATATGCATTTTGTTTCAGGAGTAGTGATATGTAAAGCCGTGTTAGTGTTAAACTTGCAGGCTCTTTCTTTTGTAATACACGCCTTTTATGGCTGTGTGACAAAATACAGATCTTTTGTGGTCAACATTCATAAATTCCCTAATAAAAACAGCCTCATTTGAAAAAAAAAATAAGTAAAACCAGTTTGCACTCCAAACATAGGGGGCTGTGCCTCTCGCAGTCATGCTGTTTATTTATAGCAACTTGAAGATTTATTTGTGTGGGAAAAGAGAAATAAATCCCAAGATTCTAAAGTCTTTGTTTTAAAAGATAAAATCTTGGAATCGCACAATCTTAATCAAACATAAGACTATTTATCACTAATGTCTTGATTGCAAGCCTGGCACAGTACCTGTTATATTTTCAGTTTTATTTAACTTCCTATCACAGTATAACAGTTTGCAAAAGCCTTTCCTTATGGGCTATTTAGTTTTAGCAGAAATGCTTATGAAGCAATTATACTGGGGATAGTGACAGCATTTATTTTGCTATTTCTATATTATTATAACTAGAACTCTTCTACCTGTTTATAACATTTTAATAGAATTACTTTCTTGCAGCTCATTCCGATTCTTTCATTTTTCAAAATTTACTGTTAAGCAGTATTTAACTCCTCTTTTCTCTGGGCAGTGCTGAGATAAAAAAACTTGAAAAGGAACGTGATGACTTAATACTCAACACACAACTTTCTGAAAGCCGTGTGAACCAGCTTCGTGATCAGGATAAGAAGGAGAACCTCCGCAGCCTACTGGATCAGAAGGACAGGCTAGAGGATAAGCTGACCAGGGAAAAGCAGACCATTGCAAACCTTGATCAAGAAGTAAGAACATTTTTTGCAAACATGCTGTCTGTCACTGTAGAGCATAACAGAAAATCGTTTAGTATTTGCATTCTTCACATGATGATATTGATGTATTTTTAATGAAGGAGCTTAAAATTAAACTGTTCATTTACTATAGTGTCCTTTTGAGATGTTAAGTTTATTTTGGTGTTTTTATTATTGTCTTTTTGGCATCTATTAACTTTTTATTTATTTTTAATTTATGTAGTAGCATTTTAAATTTGTTTATGTAAAAGATAAAAAACAATTAAATTACAGTAGTCTTTGACAAAATGAAATGCAAAAAAAAAAGTTGTTGGATCTTTGAAAGGGCTTCTTCTGGAGGCATGTAAAAAGTCACACTGAAAATTTCAGTATAGCAAAAAGACGCATCATTTACTCTTAATCACCACAGTGCTTCACTTTCTTAAAAGTTCAATAAAAATATACATCATGACACATAACTTTTTTAGGAACATGCATTAGAGCAAACACTAACTATGTTGAGAAATTAGAAGAAAGTTACTTATTTGGATTTGATACTTTTTGTAACAGCACTGTGTGTGTTAAGAGACTTCCAGTATGGCATGATTGTGAAACCGGCTTTAGGACTGTGCCCTAGCTGTTACCTGTCAAACTGGAAGTTTTCCCTAAATTACTTAATGTTGTCTATATTTAACTGTAGGTAGAATATTTTCCCCAACTCCTGATAAAAGTTGTCTATATGAAGAAGCACAAAGCCAAGTGTAAAGGGAAACAGCAGACTTTAATATCGTGGGTGGTCTGTCGGAAAGGCCTCCAGTCCGTAGAGCCACAGGCCATGCAGGGTACAGATTCTTCAAAGCCAAAGGAGGCTGTGGTTACCATATGTAAGGAGCTGCAGAATGTTAATGAAAAATTGACAACTATGTGAAATAGACCGACTTGCATTTGAAAGATCTCAAAGAAGCTGTCAGTGAGCATTCTGATATTATACACTGATTAACTGGAGTGACTGAGCTCCAAAAATCTAAAATTTCGACAAATGAAGATAACTGGAGCTTATTATGAATGCTGTGCAATAGACCAGGATGATCATGCCTGAAGAAAGAATTTACACTTTTTGGGTATCCCAGAGAGTGTGGAGGGGCAAGACTGTAAGTCATTTATGAAGCATATCCTCATGGAATGGACTGGCCTTGAGAGATGTCAGTTTGTTCTGGAAAGGGCACATAGAATATTTTGGGCTCCCTCGTCAGGTAACTGAAAACCGTTACATTTGCTACCTTTCATCTGAGGGAAACAGTGTTGTCACTTTTGTTGAAGTCAGGGAAAAAGATTAATGTGTGAAGGGATGCTGGTGTATGTTGATCATGACTTCTCCCCCACAACAAGAAGGAAGCATGAAGAATTCATGTCCCATGCAGCAAAGGTGTAAACTACAGAATTTTAAATTTAAACTTCTTTACCCTGCAATTATAAAGATATTTTTTTTGGAGGTGCCCGGACATTTGAGTCTGTGCAGCAGGCTTTGAAAACTGTAGGAATGGGGGTCCAAAGAGTAGACCAGAAGCAGATTATGGCACCCTGACAGACATGTTAACACATGCCTAAACTGTCAACACTTTTCTTTTCAAGAAATATACAGCTCTTAAGTCAAGAATGAATGCTGTGCAGAAGCAACCAGTCAAATTACAGTCCGCTAATACTGACAGATGAATAAGATGGTGGGGTTTTTGATCCTGGCCTCATGGAATTTTTCTACTCTTATTTCACTCTCGAACTTTGATCATTGAGCATGGATGGTGTGGATGACTGGCTAGGGAAGACTTAATGTGGATGTTTGCAGGTGAATTCAGTGATCATAGACATAGGATTTGCATTGTGTATCTGTAAGAGTTTTCTTTATTTTTCTGCTATTGGTGTACTGAGATTCCCACAAGTGCCATAACCTGGGGGGGGGGAACAAAGTAGAAGTTTTATTCACTGTTATATGTAAACCTTTCAGCTGCCAGTACAGTTAGTTTGTGGCAGGTTCCTTTTGTTTTACTGATATGTTAACACTGGCATTACAAGATCAGGTTTGAGTGGAAGTCTGTTGTGTTTGTGGGCTGGCTGAGGTATCAAATTCTTAACACAGCTGGCTTGATATTTTATGTGGATTTCGTAGCGACAACCTTCAAGTCCTGAAAATGTTTCCCATGTATGTGTTTTATCTTATAGTTGATATGTAGCCCATAAATGGTTGAAAGTGGTTCAATGTCCATGATGCAATGCATCCTTGGAAGTGGAATTAGCTTTGGGTAGATATGACTCTGTAACTGGGACCAATCATATAGAGCCTCACAGCTAAATGATAGCTCACATCTGTGAGATGAAAAGAAACCCTTCAATTGTGCTAGATGCTGGACAGCAGTTTTTTCCATTGAATAGTGCAGTGCTAACTCAAGTGTATATGGTTAGTTTTTTTTTTGTTTTTTTTTTTGTTATGTGTTTCTTCCATTTTATTATTTAGATCTAATGGTTTGATTTTGATGGATCAGATCCTTTTTGTAGCTACACTTAAAAATGTGTCAGTGAAAAATGTGTTTCGTTCTGGGTCTGTTTAAAATTTTTAGGAGGTGTATGGGTGTGGAAATGAGAATTAAAAGGGCATTACAGAAAATTTTAACTGTTAATATTGGTGGAAGGTTAGAATTAATTGGAAGGGTATGAAAAGCAAGAGGCTATAAACTTTTAAGTGATGTTAACCGGCAGGTTAATAACTTGGAATGATAATGGTTTGACAGATTTGCTCAAGGGAGCTTGTTCTGTTTAACATATTAGAAGGGCTAAGAGTTGATCTGGTCGTTCTACAGGTGATGCATCTATGGTACTCCAAACATGAAAAGTTACCTTTGAAAGGATTTGCACTGTTAGGCCAGGCAAGCTGGAAGGGCCATAGCAGATGGGGGGGTTGTATTTCTCAAAGTGAGGAGTCTTACTCATACCATAACCAGTGATGTTATGTGATCCTATCTCGCCTACATTCTGAATGATGGGTTCGGAGCCGATCCCTCGGCTCCGACTCGGCACGCTTATGCCAAAGAGCGAAGTCTCTTATTGGCTGAGCTTACTATATCCCAGGATGCACCACTGCCAGTCCCCCAGATCTCGTTTGCCGCTTCCCTGCAAAGACGTGGTCTCGAGCTGGCTGGGCTGAGTAGCTTTTATTAACTACTTTTTCTGTCAGTTTTTGCTCTTTTATATCACAAAAGCCGTTTTAACGGCTATCGCTGCCTTTGTGTACGTTTGAGTAGTGAAATATTTTGTGTGTGATTGGGTTGAGTTTGTTTCGGCCCCCCTTACAATCCAGGGCCTTTTCGGTCAACCGTTGTAACTGAAGCTTTTAGTGATTTAAAGTTCCCGGTCATTACAGCTAAGGTTGTGTTTTACACTATTACTGTAAGCCTTGGGTTTTTTTTGTCACAGCGAATCTATAGTTGTTAAATTTCCTGTCAGAAATTGTTTAACATCATGTCTCAAACCCCTAGGCCTTCGGGTTTTAAAAAATGTTCTAAATGTGCTTTTAAGATGTCTGTTACGGATGACCATCTACTTTGTGTATATTGTTTAGGGGCAAAGCACTTGCAGGAGTCATGCAGCGTATGTCACGCTTTTTCCTCAAGGGTCCTCCAGGAGAGGAAAAATAAATTGATTCTCAAGGGGTTAATTAAACCCTCTTTTCAAGAGGCCTTGTCTTCCTCTCCGCTCCTGCCAAAGAAAAGGGCTTCGGTTCCGACCAGTCCGTCGGATCCGACTGCCAAGAGACGTAGGCAGGCCTCTCCTTGCGCTCCAAAGACTTCGGAGGCGAGGTCGGAACGGCCTGCCTCCATGCCCCCAGTATCGACTGGCTTCGGAGCCGATGGCTGGGGCATCGAGGCGGGTCACCTTCGCCGGCTCCACTGCTCTCGGAGCCGACAAGGGTCGCCGCTCAGACACTTCCTCCTCGGCGAAGTCTACCTCGGCACCGATGGAATCTGGTGTGTGTGTTTCCTCGGCGCCGATTCTCATCGAGTCGCCTCGGAGCCGTCCCCTAGTCCCTTGGGGCCGAGGGAGAGGTCTTCTCGAACCCGTTCTGTTTCCTCTCGGTCTTCGAGAATGTCGGATTCTGATATAGACAGGGTGCTCCAAAGACTGTTCCAGTCCCCAGTCTTCCAAAAATTTGTTTCGGTTCCGACCCAGTTGGCTTCGGAGCCGATGACCATGACCCACCCCATTGCCATTCCTCCTCCGACTGCTTCGGCTCCGTCGGAGCAGGTGCTCTTGGAGCCGGTGGAGATCTCAGGGTCGGCTCCGACCCTTACTCCAACCCGGGCCCTCGGGTCCGAGTTTGGTACGCGGACTTCTTCGGCTGGACCCGAGGGTGATGTTTCGGGACCTATGCTTTCGGTTCCGAGCCTCCCTCTCGGTGCTTCGCTGCGGGACTTCCGTCTACCATCATGGCTCGAGACCGGACACTTCCAGGATTCTGGGGTCCGGCTTTCAGGGCCATGAGGAGTGCCTTGGCCAAATCCTCTTCGCCATCTCTCCGGTTTACCAGCACCTTCCCTGGGCGTGGAGACTGGGTCTTTGGCAGTTCCCCTGTCCGTAGCCAGCGGAGCCCCGAGGCCTGAGGTTACCCCAGTGGGGTTCCCTCCTCCTGAGGGTTCTTCGGAGTTGTCTTCAGAGGAACCCCAAGGAAGAGATCATGCAAGAGGAAGCACGTGGACTCCCCGAGTCTATTACATCGGACACTGATATGGATGATGCGGAGGGGTCCCTAAGTCGCCCTCGGATGATGTCTCTTTTGCAGACATCTTAGAGATCCTCAAACAACGAGGCGGCTGGATATCCAAACCCCCCTCTGCGGACCAATGAGTGCTCCTCAAGGCCTTTGGGGCTCAGCCCTCCGCCTCCTGGGTGTCTCCGCCCTTGACGAGCTTCTGGATTTAGTTTGTCAAGGGCGTGGGAACATCCGGATACCGTGGAACCAGTCCCTTCTCGTCCAAACAAATTTTTATCTGCTCTCCCCGAGAAGGAGTTCCTTACTAAAGGCGTGGCTGTAGATGCCATGGTGGTGGCATCTGCTACACAACAGGACGTGGCAGAGGCTTCAACGCCCATCCATCCTCCTAATAAGGAGTCTAGGAGTATGGATAGGTACGGGAAGCGCACCCTGACTTCAGCGGCCTTTACCTTAAGGTCTCTGAATTATTTGGCACATTTTACCAGGCTTCAGAGGGATCTGGTCAAGGAGTTGTCAGATTCCTCTCGGTAACCTACCTGAGCAGCTAGCCCAGTCCGTTAGCCCTCAGTTGGCTATCCTTACGCCAATTGCTAACTCGTCCATGAGGCTCATTTCCTATGCGGCCGAAGGGGTAGAGCGGCAGGCACAGGCGTGGCTCACGAGACAAGCCTGGCTCCGCTTGTGTCAGTTTCGGAGGCCTTCAAGTCTTCCTTCACCGACGCTCCCTTTGATGGGCCCTCATTGTTTGGACCCAAGGTGAAAGACACCCTTACCCGCTGTGAGCAAGAGGGAAAACGTTATCTGCCGAGGGGCCCGTTATTCCACTCCCTTTCGGCCTTACCCCAAGGCCAAAGGAGGGGGAAAATGTGGTTCGAAAATCTCGCAAGTTTTTCTCCCAACAGCAGGAAGATTCCCGTCCAGAGGCAGAGGGCGGGAAATTTTTCAGGGAGACGCCGTCCCAGAGGCGGCAGAGGGCCCCGCAATTCTGGAGACTGCGAGTCCTTTCGTGGCTCTTCAGCCTCCCACACGTCATGAGGGATTGCCCGGCTGTGCTGCTCCGGAGCCAGTCGGGTGTCGTTGCCAAGCACCTAAAAGCCTGGGAGTCAATCACTCAGGACAGATGGGTGCTTCGGATCATTGCCGGAGGTTACACCATCCCATTCACATTCTCGCCCCACCGTCCAAAAGAATCCCGGACCCACCACCCAGTCAAAGGGATATGGCAGCCGCAGAAGCTTTAAAGCTGCTAGAAAAGGAGTCATCCAACCGGTCCCCACAGACCAGATCGGATCAGGAAATTACTCCAGGTTCTTTTTAGTGCCAAAAAAGACAGGGGACCTGAGACCAATATTGGATCTCAGCAGACTGAACCAATCCGTCACGAAATCCAAATTCCGAATGGTCACGTTACAATCCATTCTCCCATTGTTGGAGAAGGATGTTTGGATGTGCTCCATAGACCTCAAGGACGCCTATTATCACATACCGATACATCAGGCGTCCAGAAGGTATCTGCGCTTCAGCCTGGGAGTCAGTCATTACCAATTTTGCGCTCTGCCCTTTGGTCTCACCACAGCCCCCAGGGTGTTCACCAAGTGTTTGGCAGTAGTGACGGCTCACCTGAGAAGTCTTGGATTCCAAGTGTTTCCCTATCTGGACGACTGGCTCCTGACTGCCACCACCAGGCATCTACTAATGGACAACCTCAAAGCCACCATCTCCCTGGGTGTTACCCTGGGGATTACATTCAATTGGTCAAAGTCTGTCTTGCTGCCCTCTCAACGCATAAAGTTCATAGGAGCAGAGATAGACTCAAGATTGATGCGCGTCTTTCTTCCTGCCGAAAGGATCCAAACTTTACAGGGCCAAGTTCAAGCTCTGATCTCGAGATCCAAAGCCCCAGCCAGGATGGTCCTTCAGGTTCTAGGCTCAATGTCTACCACGGTACTTTTAGTTCCTCTAGCAAGGTTACACATGAGGATTCTTCAGTGGCTCTTGTCAACTCAATGGTCCTTTCAGGATCTTCCTCTCAATCACCACATCATGATTACGGAAATATGCAAAAGGGACCTTCGCTGGTGGCTTCAAACATCCAACTTGGATCAGGGAAAACCCTTTGTTCTCCCCCCTCCAGTGGTTACCCTGACGACAGATGCCTCCCAGATAGGGTGGGGGGGGGGCATTGTCTGGGCAGGCTAGTTCAGGGCTCCTGGCTTCCGGACGAAGCTCTTCTCCACATCAACGTGTTGGAAATGAGGGCTGTACTTCTATCCCTACAGGCCTTACACAAGTTTCTTCCTCAGGACATCATCGCCATCCACACAGACAACATGTCGGTGGTTTGGTATCTGAACAAACAAGGAGGGACCAGATCGTATCCCCTTTGCAGAGAGGCCATGAGAGTGTGGGAATGGGCTGTAGCTACCAACCGCTTCTTGGTAGCGACCCACATCCCGGGAAAGTCAAATATATTGGCGGACAAATTAAGCAGGACAATTCTCTCTCCTCATGAATGGTCTCTAAACCGCACAGTAGCAGCCCAGGTTTTCAAGAGATGGGGGACGCCATGCTGCGACCTATTTGCAACTCCACAAAACACCAAGTGCCAAAGGTTCTTCTCCTTGATTCCACATCAGGAAGTACCAGCCATGGATGCTCTAGCACAACCTTGGCCAACAGGGCTACTTTATGCCTTTCCTCCAATACCACTCCTTCCCAAAGTTATTCAAAAGCTTCTCAACTAGGGTCTTCAATGATTCTGATTGCCCCATACTGGCCTCGTCAGATATGGTTTCCTTACCTAAAAAAGCATGCAGTGGACGATCCATGGACCTTAGACCTGATCCCGGATTTGCTAATCCATCAGTCGGGACATTGGCATCAGTCCCTTCAATCTCTGAAATTGACAGCTTGGCTCCTCCACTTCCAACCTTAGTTAGAAGTCACACACTAGACCGGAAGTTGTTCACATTTTATATTCGGCCCACAAACCCACCACTAACAAATTGTACCTCAGTAAGTGGAAGAGGTTTGCTATCTGGGCTCAACTCAAGGGCTTAGACCCTATCACTGCTCCTGTCCCAGAGGTTTTGAAATTCTTAACATCCCTGTTTAATCAGGGATCTTCTGTCTCAACTATTAAAGTTCAACTAGCTGCTATCTCTAAGTTCCATGAATCCACGGACCCTCCTTTGATGAGCAGCAGACTATGCAAAACATTCATTAAAGGTGCGAGTCTGTTAAGACCACCAGTTTTTCATCCTGCACCTCCGTGGGATCTTGATTTGGTGCTTGCATTAACATCCCCCTTTTGAACCGCTGCTACATGCTAATTAAAATATCTGTCTTGGAAAACGGCATTCTTAGTGGCTATTACTGCTGCAAGAAGAGTCTCAGAGCTTCAAGCCCTGTCTATTAAACCACCGTATTTGATTTTCCACAAAGATAGAGTATCACTCAGGCGTAATCCATCCTTTGTTCCAAAGGTCTGCTCTAGTTTCTGTCTTCAACAATCTCTAGAACTACCAGTTTTCATTCGGAAATTCTCTCCTGAAGCAGAATACACTCTCCATAAATTGGATGTTCACAGGCAATTACGTTTTTATTTAGACAGGACTCAGCAACTTCGTAAGTCAGACCAGTTGTTTGTGTCCTTCTCAGATAATAAATTGGGCCAAACCATCACAAAGCTACAATCTCAAAATGGATCAGAGATTGCATAACTCAGGCCTATTCTTCTTCGAATAAACATCTTACATCATCCATCAAAGCTCATTCTACCAGAGCTATGGCTACTTCTATAGCCTTTCATTCCAAGCTCGCTATATCGGAAATTTGTGCTGCGGCTACTTGGTCCAACCCACACTTTCATTTCCCACTACAAATTGGATGTGGCATCTAAAGGACGAGCATCATTTGGTTCCACGGTACTCAGGAGTGTTTTCCAGTGAGCCACCCAGGATTCAGGTGCTAGGACGCTGTCCCATCATTCAGAATGTAGGCGAGATAGGATCACATAACATCTTTTAGTTATGTACTCACCATAACTTCAGATGTTTGGGATCCATCTCGCCACATTCCTGATACCCACCCGCCTTCCCCTGCCTTGCAGATCAGAAGAGATGGAACGGTTTTGAGCTCCACTGTTTTTATCTTGTTTCATCTGACGATGTTATATAAGCAGGGTATGCATGTGTGCATGTATGCGGACAAACTAGATCTGGGGGACTGGCAGTGGTGCATCCTGGGATATAGTAAGCTCAGCCAATAAGAGACTTCGCTCTTTGGCATAAGCGTGCCGAGTCGGCGCCGAGGGATCGGCTCCGAACCCATCATTCAGAATGTAGGCGAGATGGATCCCAAACATCTGAAGTTATGGTGAGTACATAACTAAAAGTTATGCAAGATGATCAAGGTAGGTTAATTACAATTAAAGGTGAGTTATTTGGGTTCATACTAACATTAAACTTTGTGTGTCTATTCCCCGCCCCCCCCTGTTTTTCTGTTAGGCAGATTCATCTGGAAATATTTTTGTTATTGAAAGTATGTGAATGATACTTGGATCTGGAATATGATCTTTTATGAAAGAGAGGCACTGGGAGGGCACAAGAAAGTTAAGTTGGTGAGCACTCAAAAGAAACGTAAAGAAAGAAATTTGGATATGATGGTCCTGTTAGATGTTACCGGTTCCATGATTTTAAGTTGTACTACAAACTGTTCTTACTATTCCGCTTGCCATAAGTGAAAGTCAAAGATTGCTAAGGTTGTGATCAAATGAGAACACAAAAGCAAGGTTAATAAGCTAGTATATGGTCGTTTGGTTATTTGAGGCCACTCACACATTTGCTGTTTCTTTATTAATACATGAGATCGGTCAAGGTGAATGTCATTGGGGATTCCCTACTTTTTATCTCAAGTTTGAATCTTTTAAGAAATGAGTACAGTAGGTTTTGAATCAGAATGTGCAGCATCTTGAGGGTAGTTATGTTAGCCCAGTGGGAGGATTTTAAAGTCTTTCAGCTTTTCCTGGTTAGGGGTCACCACAGCAGAACACTGGTCCACTAATGATTGGCAGTGGATTTTTACATTGCCGAGTTGCCAGCCAGATGCCCAGCCTTCAAGGAAGGCACACCCATTCATGCACGCACCTACCTGCATGTCTTTAGATGTCACTCAACTGCGGGGAGGACATGCAGACTCAACACAGAAGGCACTCCAGCCGAGATTCAAACGGGAGAACCTCTTGCTATAAGGTGACAACGCTAACCGCTGCACCACCACAGCCTAGTGGGAAGATTTTAAAGATACTTTAAAAAGAGAGATTCTATATCTTATGTAGGAGGGCCAGTTTGAAGGAGATTGGAGACTGTAAAGTGGTGACCAGGGAAAGTGTGGTTAGGCAGCATAGGATGTTGGTTTGTAGGATGACGTTGGTGATCAAGAAGAGGAGGAGGAGTGTGAGGGCAACACCAAGGATCAAATGTTGGAAATTGAAAAAGAGTAATTGTGAGGTGGAGTTCAGGGATGAGTTAAGACAGGCAGTGAAGAATTACCAAATAGCTGGGTAACTACAGCAGAGCTAGTAAGGGAGACGGCTATAAAGGTGCTTGGTATGACATCTGGACAGAGGAAGGAGGACAAGGAGATATGGTGGTGGAATGAGGAAGTACAGGAGAGTATACAGAGAAAGAGGTTGGCAAAGAAGTGGGATTGTCAGACAGATGAAGAAAGTAGACAGGAGTTTAAGGAGATGAGGCATGGCAAAGAGAGAGGTGGCGAAGGCTAAGGATAAGGCTTATGAAGAACTGTATGAAAGGTTGGACACTAAGGAGGGAGAGAAGGACCTGTACCGATTGGCTAGACAGACGGACCGAGCTAGGAAAGATGTGCAGCAGATAAAGGTGATAAAGGATAATGAGGGAAACATACTCATAAGTGAGGAGAGTGTGTTAAGCAGATGGAAAGAGTACTTTGAGGGGGTGATGAATGAAGAGAATGAGAGGGAGAGAAGGTTGGGTGATGTGGGGATAATGAATCATGAAGTGCAATGGAATAACAAGGAGGAAGTAAGGATAGCTATGAAGAGGATGAAGAATGGGAAGGCTGTTGGTCCAGATGACATACCTGTGGAAGCATGGAGGTGTTTAGGTGAAATGGCAGTGGAGTTTTTTAACTAGATTGTTTAATGAAATCTTGGAAAGTGAGAGGATGCCTGCTGAATGGAGGAAAAGTGTTTTGGTACCAATTTTTAAGAATAAGGGTGATGCGCAGAGCTGTAGTAACTACAGAGGGATTAAATTGATCAGTCACAGCATAAAGTTATGGGAAAGAGTAATGGAAGCTAGGTTAAGGAGGGACGTGATGATTAGTGATCAGCAGTATGGTTTCATGCTGTGAAAGATCACTACAGATGCAATGTTTGCTCTGAGAGTGTTGATGGAGAAGTACAGAGAAGGTCAGAAGGAGTTGCATTGTGTTTTTGCAGACTTAAAGAAAGCATATGACAGGGTGCCTAGAGAGGAGTTGTGGTATTGTATGAGGAAGTCGGGAGTGTCAGAGAAGTATGTAAGAGTAGTACAGGATATGTACGAGGGTAGTGTGACAGCGGTGAGGTCTGCTGTGGGAGTGACGGATGTGTTTAAGGTGGAGGTGGGATTACATCAAGGATCAGCTCTGAGCCCTTTCTTATTTGCAATTGTGATGGACAGGTTGACAGACAAGATCAGACAGGAGTCCTCGTGGACTATGATGTTTGCAGATGGCATTGTGATCTGTAGTGAGAGTAGGGAACAGGTGGAGGAGACCTTGGAGAGATGGAGATATGCTCTAGAGAGAAGAGGAATGAAGGTCAGCAGGACTAATACAGAATATATGTGTGTGAATGAGAGGGAGGATAGAGGAAGGGTGAGGATGCAAGGAGTAGAGGTGGTGAAAGTGGATGAGTTTAAATACTTGGGCTCAATAGTTCAGAGTAATGGTGAGTGTGGAAGAGAGGTGAAGAAGAGAGTACAGGCAGGATGGAGTGGCTGGAGAAGAGTGTCAGGAGTGATTTGTGACAGACGAGTACCAGTAAGAGTGAAAGGGAAGGTCTACAAGAGGGTAGTGAGACCAGCTGTGTTATATGGGTTGGAGACAGTGGCATTGACAAAAAGGCAGGAGTTAGAGCTGGATGTGGCGGAGTTAAAGATGTTAAGATTTGCATTGGGTGTGACGAGGGTGGACAGGATCAGGAATAAGTATATTAGAGGGTCAGCCCAGGTTGGAAGGTTTGGAGACAAAGCCAGAGAGGCAAGATTATGTTGGTTTGGACATGTGCTGAGGAGGGATGCCGACTATATTGGGAAAAAGATGCTAAGGATGAAGCTACCAGGTAACAGGAAAAGAGAAAGGCCTAAGATAAGGTTTATGGATGTGGTGAGAGAGGACATGCAGGTGGTTGGTGTGACAGAGCAAGATGCAGAGGACAAGAAGAAATGGAAACAGATGATCCGCTGTGGTGACCCCTAATGGGAACAGCTGAAAGAAGATGATGATTATTTAAAAAGAGAGATTCAGCATTATTTTGCTGTTAAAAAGATTGGTGGGGCAAAATAGAAAATAAACTATACTTGCTAAAATTAGAAGTTTGCAGAAAAAGCAACCACGTCTCTTCTCATATGAGGAGATGCAGTTAAGATGGCTACAGGCAGAAATGCAGCAAACTGAAGATGACAGAGTACTGTTTCAGCAAAATGCTTTGCATGACTCTATGCAGTATACTACATGGGGTATGCAGGCTCCGTCTGGCAGGCTGAGGCAACAAGCAGTAGAAAGACACATTACAATTAAAAGATGAAACTTCTGGACAAGTAAAAACCACAATAACTGAGGTCGCTGATTTGTTTAAGCCCTACTACCGACCTTTATACTCCTTGCAACTGCAAAGACCAGAAATGTTAAGTTTGATAAAAGACTACTTGGAATCTGTGGTGATCCCCAGGTTGACAGCCTTTCAACAGGAGATCTGATGTTGTCTTTTTTGTATGTTCCTCAACTGATGGGTCTTGGATTTGAACTTCGGATCTGATTTCAGCCACTTTTCAGACTTAAAATCCATAGATCAAGCTACTCCATCTTACCCATAATCCCCTCCAAACCCTGTATTGCCTCAGATGTTGTTTGTCACTGAGCATTCAGATGTGCTTGAAGTAGTGCAAGCATTGTCAGATAAGTGACTTATTGTTTTTGATCCAGTAGCGTCTTTTCTAGTCTTACTTGGAGTTGTTTGATTCTTTTTACTTGTCATTTTCCTCCACTGCTAGTTTTAAAAAATATCTTCTGTCTGGTAATATTATTTTACATTCAAACCTTGCACCTTCCCCCTTTACTATACTAGAAGTCCAGTATCTCTCATACCATTGTTGGTATTCCTCTCCCTTTATCCCCTTATACAGGATAGTCTTTGTACCATTGCTGGTATTAAACTTTCTGTGTTTCTCTTTGTTGTTGTTGCTTTATGTTGTTGTTTTTATTGCATTTATATTAGACAAGCCTAATGGATTCAAAAAGTGTATTTCCTGCAGCCACAAATTCCCTAACTAATACTCATTCAGAATGTGTATATTGTTTAGGGGCAGGACACCTTGATGTAATTGTGATATTTGCTTAGGGTTTAACCCTAGACCTCTGGTAGAACAAAGGAATAAGTCAGTGTTAAAAGGTTTGCTTCCTTCCTCCTCTTCTATGTCTGGAGCTTCCCCTTCCCCCAAGTAGCCTGCAGATAAATTTAAAGGGGACCAAGGGGAAAAGACAGCTGAAAATAAAGTTGAAAAATCTAAGGAGCCAGGGAAGCATTCCCCTGACTGCTCTCCTCAGTCAGCTAAAGTTTTGTCTCTACCGGTTAAAATTCAGAAGAACTCAGATCCAACTAAACCTTTAGATTTTACTCACTTTTCCACTAAGTTACTTTCTCAAAGGCAATCTAGATTCAACCTGGAGCTGATACCTTCAACATTATATTCCCCAGTCCTCCAAGACACACCCTGTAGAGCTCTGAGACCTCTGTCTACCTATCATCCATTAGGTCTGCTAGGAGCCTGTCTGAAGTGGATGTGGACAGAATGATAAGGAAATTCCTCAGGATTCAAATTCATTTGGGAGTTCCTCCTGCTGTGTCTCCCATCAGACCTGTGAGCTTTGGCCTGTCCTAGACCCATATTGTTGCTCCTACTCTGATTCACCCCTCAGCTTTGGATGCATCGGATCTGAAACTTCCAGGATTGTCTGTGTCATATCCGAAGGTTTGTTCCTCTTTGACTCCAGCAGCTCCTCTGATCTTGCTGGCGCTGACTCTGTTGGAGCCATAGCTTTGGCGCCGAATGTGGGGGTAGGGTCCTAGATTCTCAGAACTATCTCTTCCCCTTGGGACTTCAGCATTAGAGAACTGAGCCCTGACTTCTGCTTTGAGGCAGGGCCAGAGGGATTCCCTGAGCTATCCTAATCAGGTGGCATTGGCACCTAGTGGAGTACCTCTGGGATCTCCCTCAGTCTCTGCCTTTGAGGCAGTGGAGAGAGTTTTCTCCAGCTTAGGAGATAGGACATGCTTACTCCCCCCCAGGTCCTCCCCCTCCACAGCTGTCTGCCATGGGTTCTGAACTTGCTCATTCTGTTCCACTTGGACAGCCAGTTCATTCTAGTCTTGAGACAATCCTCATCTAGCACTCTCCGAGAACGTTTGAGTCTTTTGTGGATTATCCTTCAGTTTAAACTCCCTGAAAACACAAATACAAGTGGAGGCACATTGACTCTCCAAAGGAGTCACTAATAGAAATCATGGGCTCTGATGAAGGGAAGACATCCCCCAGGTCACCCCTTGAATATGTCTCATTTGGAGAGATCCACAATCTTCTGCTGCAGAAAGGTAGTTAATCTTCCAAAGTCCCTTCCCAGGAATAGTCAGAGTTTCTTGAGGCTTTTGGAACTGTCTCAACTACTTCCTGGGTGGTCCTCCTGGCAGATGAAATGGTGGATCTTATTTCCTATTGGGCATGGAGGGATCAGGGTGTGGCAGAACCCATCCTCAAGAAGCCTGGCAAATATCCAAAAACCATGCCCACTGGAGCAAGGGCCCCCCAGCCAATGCTGTGGTGGTGTTAGTAGCCACTAAAAATGAACTTGCAGAGGAAAATCCTAGTGTCCATCCCCCTAACAGAGATTCTAAGGCCTTAGACAGATTCAGGAAGTTAATTTATGTGCCAGAGACCTTTGATGTTTGATCTCTGCATTATTTGTTACAAATAACAAAGTTTCAGAGAGACTTGACTAATGAGCTTTCCAAGTTCCTCAGTGGGTCTATGACTGCAGAGGACAAGAAGACTATACCATCCCAACTATCCACCCTTCAGTCCCTCTCGGATGCCTCCATGTGTTTGATCTCCAATGCTACAAATGGTGTTTCTAGATCTGCAGGTCCAGGCATTACAGTTTGGAGACATGCCTGGATGCAATGATGTGAATTCACAGAGCCTTTCAAAACATCCTTCATTAATACTTTGGATGGATCAACTCTGTTTGAGCTTAATGTTAAAGAGACTCTCTCCTGGAGTGAACAGAATGGGAAAACTCTGTCTGCTGTAGCAATATGGTTTTCTACTCTGAGGATCTTTTATAGAAACAGAAAGGGGTAGGAAGATGTGGTTTCAAAAGTCACAAGGTTTTTCCAAGGACTCCTACGGAGGTAGATCTCCCCATGACAGAGGGGAAACTCTAATGGTAGAACTGACTACATGGAAGAGGAGGCCTGCAAAACCACAGGTCCATTTACTGAGAAACCTTATCAATGCTCCTGAAGGACTGCATAACTGCTGTATTCTGGAGGCATTCGGGGGGGGGGGGGGGGTTGCTTATCTCAAGATGTCTTGGTGCAGCCTAAAATTACCAAAGGCTATTACATTCTCTTTCCTATCCTCACTCAGTAAGATCAAGAAAGTACCCAATGTACCACCCCTCCAAAGAAAAGATACAGCCTTAGAAGTCATCCAGAACATCCCAGTAGACCAAAAAGTGTTCGGAACTTATTCAAGATTCTTTTTGGTGCCAAAGATAAACATGAACTTGAGCCTAATTTTAGACCTAAATCATCTAAATTTGTTTGTAAAACACTTGAAGTTCCAAATGGTTATGGTGCAGTCTATACTTCTGTTACTGAGGATGGAAGACTGGATGTCTCAATAGATCTCCAGGATGCGTACTGTAACATCAAAATAGACAATCCAGGAGGCATCTTTGCTTTCAGCTGTGGGCCAGTCACTTCCAGCTCAGGGTTGTACCCTTTGGTCTCACTACATCTCCATGGGTGTTCAGCAAATGTGTAGCAGTGGTTGCCACTCACTTGAGATTTCTAGGATTCAGGGTGTTTCCCTGCCTTGACAAATGACTCCTCACTACTCCCACCAAGCATCTTTTGACTCCCTCCAGGCAGTACTTGATCCATCAATGCCTCAATCTGGGCATCACATTCAATTGTAACAAATCTTACCTTTCTCCCATTCAAGTCCTAGAGTTCATAGGTGCTCACCTGAATACAGTTTCTCAGATAGCAAATCTACCTCAGTCCAGACTGTCAACCTTACAACATCAGGGTGCACAACACTTGTCTCTTCAATCACTCACAGCCAGGTTGGTTTTACAGCTCTTTGATTCTATAGCCACCTCTGTAACACTTGTACCACTGGCAATATTTTATACGAGAGTGCTACAGTGGACACTGGTTGTCCAGTGGTTAATATGACAAACCAGTAATTTTCCAGTTCTAATCACCAAGATTTCCAAAGAACATGTAGCCTGGTGGATCCATGGCCAGGAAGTTCTTTAGGGCTATCCTTTTTTTTTCCACACTTGCCAAATGCCATGGTGACTATGAACGCTTCCCAGCTGGGGTGGAGGGCACTACTTGGGACAGACAGTTCAAGGCACATGCCCCCCCCCCTTAGAGGCCAATCTGCACATTAGTATTCTAGAGATGAGAGTATCCTCCTAGTGTTGCAGGCCTTCCAGGATGTTCTTCCTCTGGGGATGATTGCTGTACAGAAAGGCAACATGCTGGTAGTCTGGTTCATCAACAAACAGGAGAGAACTCACTCTTACTCCTTGTGTCGAGAAGCAATGAGAGTGTGGCAGTGGGCAATCTCTTCCAATTGCTTTCTAATAGCAATGAATATTCTGGGGAAGGCCAATGTATTAGCAGACAGATTGATAAGATCTGTTTTATTGCCTCATGAGTGGTCTCTCAGTCCATCAGTGGCAAATCTGATATTTTGTCAATGGGGTTAGCCA
Organism: Protopterus annectens; assembly: GCF_019279795.1. Lineage (NCBI taxonomy): Eukaryota > Metazoa > Chordata > Ceratodontiformes > Protopteridae > Protopterus > Protopterus annectens. The sequence goes on from NC_056729.1 coordinate 1,626,030,508, forward strand.
TGCTGTGAACTTCTTGTCTCTCCCACAACTCCAAATACAGCAGGTTTTTTGCCTCGATTCCCCAGAGGAGTAGCCAGGCCCCCTGGTCTCCTCTATGCTTATACATCTACCCCACCCCCATTCCAAAGTCTCTACAGAAAACATGTCAAAGGAAGAGTACGGTAGTCCTAATTGCCCCATTTTTGGTCTTGACAAGTGAGTGTAGTTTTCTTTCCTTTTGCCTCAATTAATACACTCTCCTTGAGTAATGTATCCCTCTCCAGATCTCCTGTCTCACCTGTCTGGACTGCCTCATCTAGACATCCAGTCACTCAAGTTCACCACATGGTTTCTCCACTTCCAATGATGGCTAGATAGTCCGGGCATTTTTTTCCAGTTACACACATTCTCACTTCCTCCCAAAAGGATTCTACTAGGAAGGTACACAAGAGCAAATGGAAAAGGTTCTCTATATGGGCTTATGAGAGACACTTGGATTCTTTCTCATCTTCCATTCCAACTGTCCTAGATTTTCTTGCTTCAATTTTCTATGAGGCAGCAAGTTATTCTACAGTCAAGTTAGAATTAGCTGCTATTTCCAGTTTTTATATTGTCAAAAGCATTCCTCACTGGCTTCTCTCAAAAAGTACCTTTCTACTCAGACCACCTATTAAGGAACCTCCTCCTTTGGACCTTACAGCGCTTTTACAAGTGTTGACACAATCCCCCCTTTGAACCAGTGGCTAAAGTAGATTCAAAGTATTTATCTTGGAAAACAATTTTTTTGAGATGCTATTTCATCAGCCAGGTGAATATCTGAACTCCAGACACAATTTTGTTATCCACCTTACCTAATATTTCATAAAGACCGAGTTTCTTTTCAAACTAACTCTTCCTTTGTATCAAAGGTAGCCTCAGAGATTGTGCTTAATCAGTCCATTAATTTGCCTTTCTTCTTTCTGAAATTCTCTAACAAGGGGGAATATGTGCTGCATTTATTGGATGTACATAAAAAGCCCAGATTCTACTTCCATTGAACTAAAGTTTTCAGGCAATCATCAGAACAATTATTAATTTCCTTCTCAAAGGCAAAAGTGGGTTACACTGTGTCCAAAGTAACTTTATCTAGATGGAGCTCTGATTGTATTTCTCATGCCTACAAAGAAAAGAGTTTGACCACCATATCACACATGCACACAAGTCTCTCAACAACGGGTACTGTTTTGACTCTGTCATAGTCCATGTTGGTGTGAATGGCTTGAGATGTACCTCCCTGGACTATATGAAGAGAAATGTGATCGAGCTCGCTGAATATGTGTCTCAGGCAGGTATGTCTCTAGCCTTAAGCAGCATTCTACTGTCACCCAGAATAATGCCTCAATACAAACAGAAAATGATTAACTTTAACAATTGGCTTAGTTTCTGGTGTCATTCCAAGGGGATCCAGTACCTGACAGCCTGGGAAGACATGATCGACAAACCATGATGCTTTGCCAGAGATGGCCTGCATCTGTCTCCCTTAGGCTTCAGGCTTCTGGCAAAGGCTCTTGCCTCCCCCATAGTGCCTTTTTTTAGAAAATGCCATGAGGTCAAAATTACCAGTATGAAAATGTCATCAAAATGCAAATTAAGGGTCATGCTGCTAAATGCTAGGAGCCTAAACATGAAACTGCACTCATTGCAAGCATTCTTAACCATGGAAGATGCTGACATTTGTGCAGTCATAGAAACGTGGTTCAAAGCTGTGGAGAGCACCGCAGCCATACCAGGTTACTCGTCCTATCATTCATTCAGACCCCAAACTATGGGCAGCAAAGCAAAAGTACGTGGAGTTTCAATATATATTAAAGACATACACACCTCCAGGTAGGTCAAACAGTATAATTCACAGGAGACACTCCAGGTGCAGTTAACCATTGACAAGACCCCTATTCAAATCATAGCTAACTACATGTCTCCAGCTTTGACTCAAGATCCCCAATCCTCCTACGTGAACCTCTTCAAATCTATCAACCCTTCACCCTGATCCTGGGTGACTTTAACTATCCAACCATAGACTGCAAGAAATACTCATGCCAAAACAAAAATGTGCAGAGTTGATTTTGTCAATGAAAGTGCCTTGGACCAGCTGGTTGACACCCCCACAAGAGGTGATAATATCTTGGACTTGATATTATGAGTAACCACTGCAGCATTCCTACAGTGTCATCCTCCCTGGTAAGATCCGATCACAAAGCGGTCACTTTCAAAGTCACCATCTGCCCCAACCTCCCCTTTGCTAGGTTCAAACACAAAAACTTCTCCAAAGCTGATTATAACCTCCTGAGGGAAGGTATAAACAGATAACCCCCTCCCCCTCCGTAGGAACTAGCACAAATGTCCAAACCTACACCAATGTACTATATGAGCATTTATATAGCTGCATGGAATCAGGAATACCCAACAGGGCAAAATCCTCCTCCTCAAGGAGGCATAAACCTATCTGATGGACATCTGCAATAAATAAACTCTATAATAAAAGGAAAAAATTGCTGTCCAGGACTAAGAAAGAGCAGGTGCCTAATTGGAAATAATCTCTCCTTACCCTGAATAAGGAAATAAGAGCATTAGTGAAATCCTCCAAAGCAAACTTTGAGTCCAAATGGGCCACATCTACTAAAGACAATCATTACGCATTCTTAACATATGTCAGCAATCTCAAAGGAAGCACTCAGATCTGCTCAGAACCGGTGGTCAAGGACACCACATACACAAACACTGTAGATATAGCCAACCTAGTGACAGACAGTTTCAGTGAAAACGTCATCTGTCTGCCCTCCCCCTTCAGTAAATCAGGACATCCCAGCACATCCCCCCCCCCTTATCTCTAGGGAGCAAGTCATCCCTGCTCTCTCAAAGGCAAAAAATACAGCCTCCATGGGACCCGATAACATCCTAGGCTGCATCCTACATGAACTCAAGCAGGAACTTGCAGCACCATTGGGTATTTTACTCAACCAAAGCCTGAGTACTGGCTTCATCCCAACTGAGTGGAGGACAGTCATTGTCATCCTTTTGTGCAAACTTGGAGCATCCACTGATCCAGGAAATTATAGATCCATCAGCCTAACTAGCCTGATCTGCAAGGCCATGGAATGGATTTTCATGGACCTCATTAACAAGGACATTGGCAACCTCAAAACACTCTATCCCACACAGCTTGGTTGCATCAAGGAGAGGTCGTTCCTGTAAAATTTGGTCAACTTCTTTGAGACCGCCACCAAAGCCATAGATGAGGGGAAGACTGTACACACCACCTACCTTGACCTGGCTAAAGCCTCAATACTATTCCCAACTCTGATATAGTACATAAAATCTCTAAACTAGGCATCAATCCCTATGTTACCAGATGGGTAGCAAACTTGCTCAATGATAGAACCCGCCTAGTCAAAATAGGGGAAACACCTCAAGCAGTAGACCCATAACGAGTGGTGTACCCCAGGGATCGGTCTGGGGGCCTCTGTTGTTTGGGATATACTTTTCTGAGGTGCAGACCAAAACCAGTAGGATATGGCTGACCAAGGTTGCAGATAACTGCAAGCTGGGCACTATCATCTATTCCCCTAGTAATGTGGACATCCTCCAAGAGGGTCTCACCCAAACAAATGACTGGTGCGAGAAACATGGCCTCAAACTGAATGCCAAAAAATACATAATCGTCCCCTTTGGGGAGAGTGATATTTCCACAAATTATGACATTAATAACAAGGTCCTAAGCACACAATCAATTGTGAGGGACTTGGGCACCCAGGTTGATAGCAAACTGACTTTTGACCACCATATTGCTTCCATTCTACAGAAAGCTTTCTACATGACCCACCTCATTAGGAAGGGTATCTCATCCAGGGACAAGGAGGTCATAAGACCCATTATTGAGTACAATGCCCTTTCGGCATATACCTCACAAAGCACTTGTAGCAGCTGGAGAGAACACAGAGGTTCTTCACCAGGAGGTTCTTCACCAGGAGAATCCAGGGCCTCAGAACATCTACACTGCACAGATAGGCTAAAAGCCCTGTCCTTGTAGTCAGTCTTGTACAGACTCCTCAGAGATGACTTCTGTCTGGCATGCAAAGCAATCTCAGACCCTGCCTTGATGGGATTGCTGCATATCCACAAGTCAAGCTCCCCTCAAGTAACCTGCATGCGCAACCTCAACCTGGTCTCTGACATCAATAAGACTTGTTGACAGGACAGATTTGTGTCCCAGAGTCTCCCCTTTCTGTGGAATAGACTCCCTCTCCATGTCAAGCAGAGTACCTCATTAACCCTTTTTAGCACAACCTGGATAACTGGATGGGGAACAGAAAATAGACCCCCCTGGGATTCCACCTGTGTTCCTGCTGGACAGGGGCATCGGGTGCTGGTTTGTTGGAACATGGGGTAAATTCTTGGCTAGGCTTATAACACCCACAGGGCCAATAGTCTAGTAACTTCCTATGATCCTATGAAGACCTCCAAAGGCTCATTCCATAAGGTCCGTTTCAACTTTTTCCACTTTCTTAGCAAGAACTTCAATAGATGACATCTGTGCAGCTTTCATTGGTCTAATGCTCATACCTTTATTGCTCATTACAAGTTGGATATTTTTTCAAGGGACAGGGTGGTGTTTGGTTCTGCCATCCTCAGGAATATCCTTCCATGTAGACCACTCTGGGCCTCAGCAGCTATCGTTTGAGGAGTGGATAAACAAGACATTGGTTACAAAAGTTATGTACTTATCATAATGATGCATCTGTGCTGTCTGTTTTTGCCCTTCCTCAACCTGTGTCTCTCCTTTTCCCCTTCTGTTTATGGAAGATTTATATAAGGTTTTCTAATATGCCCCAAGAGATATTCCCTGTTGGTCGTTCTACCTTTTTAGCTTCAGACCTTTTATTATCTTGACTCTGGTACTTTGATACCTGTCCCTTTTTTCCCTGTATGAATACCATGGTATTCAGTGCTTTGGAGTTCTAAGACTGGGGGCTCTCTCAATGTGAGATAACACAGGGCTTGGAGGGGATTATGGGTAAGGGGAGGAGCTTGATCTATGAATTCTAAGTCTGAAAAGTGGCCAAAGTTTTATCCGAGTTATGATCTAAGACCTGTCAGTTAAGGAAGATCAAAACAGACAACACAGATGCATTGTTATGGTGAGTACATAACGTTTGCTTGTTAAATGCAGAAATTACTGGGAGGAGCTCCAAAGAGTTTTGAACTCTGAGACATTATGCAAATCCATGGGCTCTGATGATTTACCTATAGAAATTTGGAAATTAGAGGGGCTGAAGATTATACAGATACTGGCCAGATTATTGAATTCAGTCATGCAAATGAGAGGTTCCTGGGAGCTAGAGGCAAGGATTAATTGTCTCTATACCTAATGATGGAAGAGACCTTAAATTTCTCCACTCTTATCATCCTATAACAATTTTGAATCACAACTACAAACTATTTATTACTTTATTAGAACATTGCTTGAATAATTATATGCAGGATATGCAGGGAATAATCCGTCCTGATCAGTGTGGTGTCATACAGGGAAGGAGGACATTTGATAAAATTGTCAGTACCCTGCCAGTTATACATAAAGCATATAAACTGAAAATTCTAACATTATTGCTTAGTTTAGATGCAGAAAAAGCCCTTGATTGTGTTGAGTGTCCCTTTCTTTTTGCAGTCTTGGAAAAAGTGAGATAGTCTAATTGCATATTTCACTTCTTTGAACAGTCTATCATTAATCCACCACAAGAGTAAATACATGGCTGTACTTTCCAATCCCCTAGTGATTTCCAGTGGGACACATCTGGGTTGCCCCCTTTCTCCAATATTATTTGTAATATATTTAGACATTTGCACAGGCTTTCCATGAGCCCTTAGCATAGGAGATCCACGGTCAATGGGTTTCCCCAGGGCTATTTAAATATTAAGAGGGCTTTTTATGCAGATGATATAATCCTTACTCTAACTAATCCAAGACAGGTAAAGTCTGCCCACTCCTTTAGAGATATTTACTCGCTATTGTGAAATGTCTGAATATAAAATAAATATTGGCAAAATATCTGCTTTAACAATAAACTTCCCACAACTAGAATGCTTTGGAGTCTCAGTATCACACCAGTGTGCAGAATAAAGTTAAATATCTTAGGATCTATGTCTGAATCACATTATTGTGTAATGCAGCTTTTAAAGTTGAAAGTTTTGAATCTGGAACTCAATCATCAAAGCATACTAAACTTGCACATACTCCGCATATCTTGTATCCAGAACAAGCTTTTTTGGTCTTCTTCTTGGAGACCAGATGTCATCAATCTTCAGAACCATATAAGGGACTTTTTGTGATGCAGGGAGCACCCTTGAGTTGTTTATGCTAAGCTGGCAATGCTAATGCACATGGGTGGTTGGGTGCATTAGTCATAGATTAGTATCTATTTGTATTACAGTTATAGCTTTTTGCCAATTGTCAAAATACCTTTTATCAGGTAGTTTGGAAAGATATTTTAAAGCAGAAGTGCAGGTGGTGTAGGTGTAAAGATATAACAAGTCTTTTGGGGTGCTACCCATCACTGTGATATGCCACATTTGCCTTTGGAGTTACAGATTTCTTTAAAGCAGGTGTTTAATATGGGGGATCTATGGAAACGGGAAAGATAGGCAGTTCATATCAAGATAGGTTGCTTTCACAGTGGCCAGGGAAGGTTACAGCATGGTACAAGACTGAAATACTGGGAACAGATGTTAAAGGGTCCAAATATCCTAATGTTGGATGAGGCAAAGGATAAGTTTAATTTGCCTCCATATATTAGAATCTCAGTATTACAATCGTCTGTCGGTTTTTAAGAAAACTAGGTGGGGGTGTATTAAACAAGATGAGTGGCCAGCTGCTGTTCAGTAGATTGCAGAGGTACTGCAGAATCCATCTAGGTGGAGATAAATATTCCCTACAAATACTGGCACCTGTTGGCAATGTCAGTCAGGGGAATTGGGAGATTGGAGGCACAGGCTTTGGTTATGCACAGCCTTTGAAATGTTAAACACTATATTAGGGCCAGGGGCATTGTTAGAGGTATCATGGAAGAAGAGGTGGGCTTATCTGAAAAAATATCTTACTGGTATTCCTGCCTAAAATACAACTGACCAATAAACATAAAGTGCTGTTAACTGTGATTATGTTGGCAATTATGAAGGCAGTCACTAGGAAATGGAAATCCCCAGCAAGTGTTCAAGAATTAAGTAACATAATTGATCAAATTAGGGAAATTGAAGAAAGAACCATTCAAGGAAAGAAGCAAGACTTTGTTAGTAGATGGATGCCCTGGCTAACCTATTTGGAACAAGTTGAAATTTAACCCATTTATTAAGCATAGAGCTGATCTGTTTTGGAAATTGTTGCAGCTATGAGGCTTCCAAATTTTCAAATGGACATTTTAAGGTTCCGAATGTTATTTTATGATCATTTTGTTCTATATGGCTGTTAATGGCCACTATTTGTTATGATGTTTTTCTTTTTGTTTTTTTGAGTTAAATAAAATGAGCATTTTTAGGGAAAAAATGAAGCCACATTTGTTATTTTTTGTGCTTAAATTGTTCATTTTTCGTACTGCTACCTCCCCTGTATAAAAATTCATATTCATCTATATTTTATAGGTTTTCTGGTAGTTGTTAATGCTGTTTTTTCACTCTAGGCCTTGTGCCTTCCCCATTTTATTTTTTTCTACTAGTTTACTAGTTGTCTTTTTGCCATTTCTGATATTTCTCATCCTAAATTTTTGGGAGTCTTGTAATTACCATTGCTGGTATTTTTGCCTTCTTTATTAGTGTATTGTTAATTTTCTTGATTTGATTACCTTGTTGCCTGTATTATGTCTGATAAGCCTACTGGATTTAAAAAAATGCTCTTTATGTGGGCAATAAATACCGATTTCTGATACCCACTCAGCATGCATGTAGTATCTTGGGGCCGCATATCTTGAGGTTGAGTGCGAGATTTATTCCAGCTTAAATCACACAGCCTTGGGTGAGCACAGGAACAAGTTAATTCTTAAGGATTTACTTCCTTCCAAGTCTTCATCGGTGTCTGGAGCATCACCTTCCATAAAGGAAACTATTGGAAAAATCTCAGGGGGAGAAAAGAGAGTAGCCCAAAGAAAAGCCCAGGGAGTTGAGGAAGTGTTCCCTTGACCGCTTTCCTCACTCTGCACCTTCACCTCGACAATCCAAAATACCCAAGGCATCGGATCCATCCACTTCTTCAGATCTGACACTCTCTTCTGCTAAATCCCTCCCCATAGACAACCTACGTTATCTCTGGAGACAAATTTCATCAGGGCTTCACGTGACATTTTCTTGAAAGAAACACCAGGTAGAGTTTCTAGACCTCCATCTACCTCCTCATCCTTCAGGACTCACAGGAGCCTGTCCAAAGCAGATGTGAATAGAATGATGAGAACATTTCTCCTCCCATTGGACCCATGAGCTTCAGACCATTCCAAATACCCTTAGTTACTCCTACTCCAATCCATACTTCGGCTTTGGTGGTACTGGATCTGAGAATTCCAGGATTGTCTGGGTTGAATCTGAAGGCTTGGCCCTCGTTGACTCTTGACTTCTTTTGTGATCCAATCAGTATCAACCTTATTGAAAACAGAGGGATCTCGGAGTTGTAGCCTCAATTTTGGGTCGGGGGTAGGGTTTCAACTTTGAGGCACTAGACTGTTTGGCTCTGACTTCTAAATCAAAGCAGGGTCATGGGGAAGCCTTGGATTTCTCTAGACAGATGGCTTTAGCTCCTACTGGTGTAGTCTTGAGCTCTCCATCAGCTACTGCACATGACTGGAGATAGAACATTCTCCCCACCCTCTTGGGTCCCCCCATGACAGTCTGCCTTGGTTTCTGAGTCTACTTATTCTGTCCCATCTGGGCAACCTGCCCATTCATGCCTCAAGACCGTTCTTTGTCAGGATTTCCCACATACTACCAGGTCTTTCTTGGATCATCTCCATTAGAAAGTCCCCCAAAAGTGTAAGTGCAAGAGAAGGCATACTAATTCCTCTTAGGAATCCTTGACAAGAAGACACAGACTTCAAAGAAGGGGGAGATCCCTTAGGTCACCCTGAGGATGTCTTATTTGAACAAATTCATATGCTTCTGAAATAGAAAGGTGGTTGGTCTTCTAATGCCCCATCCCTCAAGGAGGTGAAGTTTCCTGAGGCTTTCAGAATCGGCTCAGCTCTATCCTGGGGGTTACCCCTGGTGGACTAAACGGTGGCTCTCAGTTCCTGTTGGGCTTGAAAGGATCCAGATACCACAGAATCAATTCCTAGAAAGCCAGACAAGTACATAGTTGCACCAAAGGACAATGCCATTGGAGAAGGGGACCCCCAGTTAATGCCATGGTAGTTGCATCAAAATGGAATTTGCCAAGGAAAGTCCTTCTCTCTACCCCCATAATAGGGAGTCTATGGCCTTGAATGAATTCAGGAAGTGAATTTTTGCTTCAGTGACCTTTGTCCTATGGTTTCTGAATTGCTTGGTGCACTTCACAAGGTTCCAGAATGATCTGATTAATGATCTTACCAAATCCATCTCAGGATCCATGTTGGTGGAGGATAAAAAGACTGTCTCTTCTCAACTAACCACCCTTCAGTCCCTGTCAAATGCCTCTGTATGGCTGATTTCCCATGATATGGAAGTTGTTTTGAGAGCATTGGGTTCAGGCATTAAAGTTTGGAGGCATGCCTTGATGTGATTCTGCAGTGCATTAAACAGCATCCTTCATCAGTGTACTCTTTGATTGATCTACTTTATTTGGACCCAAGGTGAAACAGACTCTGTCCAGGAGTGAACAGGATAGGAAAACCCCTTCTGCATTAGGGATATATGTTTCTACCTGTCAGATGACCCTCTCAAGAAACCAGAAAGGGGGTAGAAAAATGTGGTTCCTGAAATCACAAGGGGTTTCCCAAGACTCCTGTGGAGATAGATCCCCCTATGGTGGACGGGAGGGGGGACTCTAACAGCAGATGTTGCTCACACAGCAGATGGGGTCTGCAAAACCATGGCTTCAAAGGTCCATTTTTTGAGAAGACTTAACAGTGCCCTTGAATGGTTGCCTGACTGCTGCACTCTGAAGGCAGTCAGGGGGTGCTTATCTCTGCACTCGGAAGCCTGAAATTCTGTCACCAAAGATGTCTGGGTGCAGAAAATAATCACCAGAGGTTATTACAGTCCCTATTCCCTTGCTCCCCGAGTGCATTTAAGAAAAATTCCCAACATACCACACCCTCATAAAAAAGAAGCAGTCTTAGAAATAGAAAAGCTACAAATAAAAAGAATCATCCAAGAGGTCCCACCTGACCAATGAGTGTTCAGAACTTACTCAAGATTCTTTTTGGTACCAAAAGAAACTAGGGTCCTCACGCGAACAACTGTGAGTCGACATTGTGAACTGTCGATTTCATGATATAGACCCTCTATTGTCTCTTTAGTCATCACTGGCCAGGTTGGTTCTTCAGCTTCTCAGTTAAACCGTGACCTCCATAACTCTTGTGCCTCTAGCAAGATTCTATATGAGAGTACTACAGTGGACACTAGCAGTACTGTGGTCTGTGAATTGACATCTCATGACCTTTCCCATTCGACTCACAAAGTTCTGCAAACAGCATGTCTTCTGGTGGAGTCTTGCACCAGATGTCTCACAGGCCACCCTTTTGTCCTACCTTTACCTAAGGCCAGGCCACCCTTTTGTCCTACCTTTACCTAAGGCCATGGTAACCATGAATGATTCCCAGTTGGGGTGGGGGGGAATTACCTGGGGCAGACTGTCCAAGGCACGTGGTCCACCTTAGAGGTAAACCTTTACATCATTATCCTAGAGGTGAGGGCAGTATTCCTACCATTGCAGGCCTTTCAAAATATTCTCCCTTGAGAGACAATTGCCATACAGACAGACAGACCGACAACATTATAGGGGTCTGGTACATAAAAAAACAGGTGGAAACCTGCTCTTACCACTTGTGTCAGAAGGCCATGAGAGTGTGGCAGTAGGCATTCTCTTCTGACCAGTTTCTTTAGGAAATGCATATTCCAAGGAAGTCCAATATTTTAGCAGACAGACTGAGCAGATCTATTCTTCTGCATCATGAGTGGTGCCTCAGTCCTTCACTGGTGGAAGAGATTTTTCATCAATGGGGCCAGCCATATTGCGATTTCTTCACATCTGCCCACAATTTCAAAAGCAGCAGGTTTTTTGCCCTAATCCCCCCAAATGTGGAGTCACTAATAGATGCTATGATTCATGATTGGCCACCGGGTCTCCATTATGCTTATCCTCCCACACCCTCGCATATCAGAATTTGTACAGAAAGCATGTCAATGGATGAGCAAGGTGATGGTCAATGCCACATTCTGGGCTCACCAAGTGTGGTTTCCTTTCCTTTGGCCTCATGTGATATAACCTCCTTGGGTTCTGGATCCCTTTCCAGATCTGCCATCTCACCCATCCATACTTCTTCACCAGGACATACAAGCCCTCAGGTTAACCACATGGTTTCTTCACTTCCAATAATGGCTAGACAGTTCAGTCTTTCTTCCCAGGTTTTTCTCATCCTTACAGCGTCCCAAAAGGACTCTACTAGGAAGATATATAGCTAGACAGTTCAGTCTTTCTTCCCAGGATTTTCTCATCCTTACAACTTCCCAAAAGGACTCCACTAGGAAGATATATAAGAGCAAATGGAAACAATTCTCTGTTTGGGACAGTGAGAGACATGTAGATCCCCTTTCAGCACCCATTCCTGCGGTTCTAGATTTTTTGGCCTCCATTTTCCATAATAGAGCAAGTTACTCCACAATCAAGATACAGCTGGCTGCAATCTCCAGTTGTCATGTAAATAAAGATCATTTGACTTTGGTCTCCCTTAAGCTATGCAAAGCTTTCCTCAAAGGTATGTTTTTACTCGGATCACTTTAGCAAGGATCCCACTCCTCCATCGGACTTTACACTTCTTCTCCAGGCCTTAACTCAGTTTCTGTTTGAATCTGTGCAAATGCTGATTTGAAATTTTTGTCCTAGAAGACCATTTTTTTTAGTTATTATTACATCTGCTAGAAGAGTATCTGAACTCCAGGCTTTGTCTTGCCAAGAGCTAAATTAGGATAATCTGTGTAAAAGTTTACATTAGCAAGGTTGCTTATTGATTGTATTTCTCCTGTTTATAAACAAAAAGGGTTGACTTTACCAAGACAAGCACAAAATCATTCCACAAGGTCAGTCTGCAGTTCCTGTGCCTTTTATTCAGAACTTCTACACATGACATTTGTGTTGCTATTACCATTACAAATTAGATATGCTCTCTAGTAACAGGGCAGCGTTTGGTTCTGCTGTACTCTGGAATATCCTTTGATGAGACCACCCTAGCATTATACTAGCTGGGGACTCTGTCCCAATGGTTGAGGAACAGACGAAAAAGACATCAGGTGCAAAAGTTATGTACTTACCATAAAGATGCGTCTGTGTTGTCTGTTTTCATTCTTCCTCAACATACTTCCTTTCCCCCTTCCTTTAGTAGAAAATACTACTATGGTTTTCTGGTATGACCTGGATGTATATCCTCTTGGCCTTTTCCCTCTCTGAGCTCCAGATACCTTTGCTTTCATGTTTCTACAGGTTTCTAACTATTTGCAGGTCTGTTTCTTTTCTATACATTGATATCAAGGGGACAAATCCAATCTGAGATTATCTGGGGCTTTGGAGAGGATTATGGGTAAGGGGAGGAGTGTGAGCTATGGATCCAAAGTTGGAGAAGCGGCCAAAATCACATCCGAGGTTGGATCTGAAACCCAATGTTTGAGCATGAATGAAAACAAACAACACAGATCCATTAGTATGGTAAGTACATAACTTATTTTGAAGCTGCAGGTGCTAGGAATTTTGTGCAAACTCTGCCGAGACAGTAAAGATGACAGCTATTGTAATTGCTGAGTCTACTACTTCATTGGACTCATCTGTGTACTGTCTTCAGCCTTGTTGCTGCAAGGTCTTTACACTTACCAGCCTTATCAGTTTTCAAGTATGATAAGCTGGCTGAACTATCTTAAAATATCAAGGCTGGAGATTAGAAGCACATTCCTCCATAGCTTATGATGAGGTTCTTTTCCCCATTGCTCATAAGTCTGAAATCACCATATGCATTTTTTATCTTTGGCTGCAATTTGGATAGTGATGTTAATGATCGCAGTCAGTACCTGTGCTGCTTCATGGGTACTGATAATGTCACAAATCCAGAGTTTGATGAAATCGAATCACTCAGTATGGGCTTCTCTGAAATTGGTCCTGTTACTTGGGTTTATGATGCTGAGTCTGTGGTCTACACAATAAACTGCTCGCTCAGTGCTAGCTGTTCTGGTATTGATGCCTTTGCTGTCAATGCCCATGTGTCTGCTTTCTACTGTCAGTCTAGAAATATTCAGAACCTTCAAGTAATGTCCTCAACAATAGGATCAGGGTCTATCAGGCCTTCTACAGTCCCACCCAGCCTGGTCTTCTGCAAAAAATGGTCCTTTATTCCTGTGTTTTAGAGCCCCTTTTTAAGAGACTAAATAAAGCTGTGGTAAAGCAAAGCATGTTGAGTTTTCTACTCTGATCTCACTTGTAGATGACCTGGATTATGAAGCAGGGGCTTATTCACCCCCACTACCACCACCACCTGAAGATCACAAATGTGGTGAATATGTCCAGCTAACACAACACAAAGATTGGTGGCCAGCTGATCTCACATGCTTCCCACAATGAAGATTGCAGGAGGCCTGTAGGTTTACCCTAGAGTCCTTGAGTGTGGCACATTGGTGGATGTTTTTAAAGTTACTGTGCATGGTGGCCCCAGGACCTAAGACACTGGATCATGTCTTCAACCCCCTCAAGATTGTTCCAGTTGGGCAGTTACCTATAAACTAGGTACACTGTTTTCAACAACATCATTCATAAAATAAGCTCCAGTCTCACACATTTGGGTTATTTGTCAGTCACATGGAAGTTTACATGAAATAGATTTGAGGTGCTTCTTTTCATATCCACCAGGTTGTCTTTTTGGGCACTGAATTATCTCACACATGGTGTCTTGCCAGAAGAAATTAGGCAATGAAATATACTAGGTGTTGTTGAGGTTGCAGAACATGTCATTGGAAGGAAAGTAAAAGGACTTTGGGATTACTTATTTTCAATGTGAACAATCCCATAGTTTACATTCTGTGTAATGAAGCAAAGAGATTCAGTTGCTCAGGCTGCAACATTCAGTATTTCCTTACATCAGCATTCCTGGCTGTTTCTAACCAACTGTATTAAGGATACTAGGATGACTTTCCTTGATAGTTCCCTTCTGTTCGGAAAAGAAATTCAGTAGCATACTGAAAACATGGAGGCCCAGATTAAGACTGTTACTTCTGAGGGTTCAAGTTTCACTCTTTACAGCATTCTAGTAGAATGCAGAAGAGTGAGCACCAGTTGTGGTTCCAGGGGGACACAGCAGGAGAAACAGTAGTCAAAGGCTGCTGGAAACAGGCAGTATCCCCAGTCCAAAATTCCAAAGGGTGACAGACCCTAGAACAAAGGTTCTCTATGTTTTGCATGAAACTGTTCAACCCTTAGGTAAAAAGAAGCAGTCCTATGGCCATACCTGCCCCCCCCCCCCCCTCAGAGTATTTGTGGGAAATGATTTCCCTCCACATATCCACTTGGGAAAAAAATGGGTCTTTTACAACCTGCTGATGTTAACTGTACACCTCACAGTCTACTGGAAACAGTTGTATCGATATATGGTAAGCTGTGGCAGCGCAATAAACAGCTAGGGAATTAATTGTACTGTTTCTGTACCTTTGGTATCAGGACTGTGCTCCACAACCCTAATCCCTGAATATACTGCCTCTGTGGTTACAGCAGCTGATAAAACAGGAGCTTTAAGTTGCCTTCATTTTTTCAGACTTTGGAGGTGCTATATTAAGTGAATCGGAGGAGGGGGTCAATGCCATGCTGTCATTGTCTTTTCATTTCTTATTACCATTGTCAGTAATAAGGGGAAGGAGTGATTAGTAAATTGGGCCTTGTTAAGCTCAACTTTGACCTTCTTAATTAGACTCAGTAAAATGTAAGCTGTAGACATAAATCACTAGAGTTGTAGTTACATCTGTCTTTCAATATGTCAAAAGTATGTCATTCTCTAGGGACCCAGTGTGTTCTTGCTTTGGATGTGATAGCTGACAAGTCTTTCTACTTTGCCAGGGATGGTCTGTACCTCTCTTACCAAGGATTTAGCATTCTGGCTAAAGTCTTTGTGCTGGGACCATAGTGTCTTTTTTTAGGAAGAGTCTATCTGCTGGACATTCTGACCTAGTAAATTCTAATTTGGAGTATATTTAATTGGCTCTACTCAATGCCATGAATGTAAACAAAATAAAAATCTAGAGTGTGAGGCTCTTCTACAATTTAAAGACGTGTGTGTGTGTGTGTGTGTGTGTGTGTGTGTGTGTGTGTGTGTGTGTGTGTGTGTGTGTGTATATATATATATATATATATATATATAAATATGTATATATATATATATATATATATATAAATATATATATATATAAATATGTATATATATATATATATATATATATATATATTTATATATATACACACACATAAAGAGATATAGTTTAAAAGCAATGAAAGCATATCTATGTTCCTTTGTTTAGTGCTGTCTTGTCTTCAGATTTACTGGTATTTGTAGGGGAGTATCAGTACTTGTCAAGGATATTATCATTTCATGACGGATTTCTTGGAACACTAAAGTTGAACTCCTAGATGTCTAAATCACCTTAATTACTTCTTCATAGCTAGCTACAGAACACCATCTAGCTGACCTTCTAAGCATGATGGCTATCTTAACATCATAGCTGAAATCCCCATTACAATCAAAACCTTTCTACTGGGGTACTTCAACTATCTAGCAATAAACTGGTTGACCTACCCTGTCAATAGCTGACATACCCAGTACTTCCTTGACATTATAACTGCTAACTCCCTTGTACAGTTAATTTTCCTGTTAGGGTCCCCAATACCCCTGATCTTATCCTTGCAAATCTGGCCACTTCTTTTTTCATTGTTAAGTTGGGCCATAAATCTGTGATCTTTTCATTTAAAAGTGGTGGCACTTCCTCTTAAAAAATGTTTTTAGGGACTTCTCAAAAGTAAACCTTCTTCATTTAGTTGACAACGTAAATAAATTCCAAGGTACTCCTCCTCCAGTGGAACCTCTGCTAAAGCCACTGGCTATGCCTTTGACTTCCGCCCCCACTTGGCAACCCCTATCACCACCAAATATAATTAGAAATTAAACTCAAACCCCATGATAGAATACCCATATAATTACACAACAAGAGAAACAAAATGCTTAGAGTATGTAGAACGAGACTTATAAGCATTAAGAGCACTCCTAAGCTTAAAGGAACCATTACAAAGTTCAAAGCTGAATATGAATGTAAAACATCCACTAAAACCAAAATATCTACAAAGCTTTCTTTAACTATGTTAGGAAGTTATGAACCAACACCCACCAATGTTTGTAGTTAGTCCACAAAAATACTGCCCACTCTATCCCAAAAGAAATAGTTAATATCCTAGTTGATTTTATTCCACCAGTTTATTGCATTTGTTTACTGGGATAGCCTGACTGGGTAGAAAGATATTCCTCTTCATTGGAAGCCCAGGGGAAAAAGCTCCCAAAAAATTCCAGCATTACATAAAGAACATAACAAACACAGGTATACTAGTAATCAACAAGCATACAAAATTTAAACAAAGTGTCATTAATTAATAGCAGCATCATGTAATGAAATATGAAAATTTTCAAGGGGAGAAAAGCTCTGGAAAAAACATTTCATAAAGGACATAGAAAACATAGGTATACACTAATAAATAAATAAACATTTAAACTGAGTATTATTAATTAATAGCAGCAGCATCTAAAGAACTATAAAACATTTTTGGAAATGAACTTGGTAGAAGGGGAGATAAGGAGGAAATGCAGGATTAGTATTACGAGATGAGAAATAATGTTTTAGGGTAGATAGAAGGAAAAAGAGTGAACGATAAAGGACAAGGAGGAGAGATTGGAACAATAACTAAGGGTATAGTGCTTGGAAAGGATAAGAGAAAGTAAGGGGAAGGACATTGATCATCCAGCAGTTGAGTAAGTACAAAACAAGGTATCTTTTAGGGGTTCTCTTGTTTGTGCCCTAAAATATTGGAGTTTACTGTGTTTCTTAGAGTGAGAGGAAGAGACTTAAAATTTTGGCCAGGAAAGAGGAGTACAAAGACTCACCAGCTACGTTGTTAACTTTTGTGACAGTTGATATCATTTTGTCAGTGGATTTTAGCTGTTTACTTGGGTTACAGAGTTGGAGAATGTTTTTCAAACTAGGGCATTTGTCTGGACAATAAATGAGTTTATGGGAATTGACTAATTGGGAAAGTGTAAGGTGTGTCTTAGTTCTACCCACTGAAATTTTTTAAGGCCAGATAGTGATGTGTACTAAAATGATGATTGGGGCAAATTTTGACACATTCTAGCACTGTTCCAAAAGGGAGAGTTGAGTGGATTGTAAGTTAATCAAGACAAGAGCAGCAAAGAGCAGTGCAGGGGATGAGATGGGATTGAGCAATACTTTTCTGGCATTATCTCTGAGGTGTTGTTTGACTCTACAGAGTGCACCTAGCTTTGGTTGGTTGTTTTTTTACTGCTTATTTTATGTGATGATCAAATTTTAAACTTCATCAATAGTGATTTCTAGAAGCTTCTTTTGATTTAGTAGTTCTGTGTTGTTGTTAGAGGATGCTATTCTGAAAGTATTTTTGTTGTCATTTAAATGTTTGGGGAACAGAGAATCAGATTTGTTTTTTTAGGGTTAAGGTACAGCTGTGTATCAGGCAGCCAGGCCTCTATGGTGGAAAAAGACTGTTGGCTGAGTTGTGTTAATTTATCTGTGCTTTTGGCCGAACCAATGATTATTGAATCCTTTGTATATACTATATGATAGTGGCTTGTTTACAAGATAGGTAGAAATCATTAATGAATATATTGAGCAACAGAGTGCCTAAAATGGATCCTGGGGTGACACCCACTGTAATAGGAAGGAATGAGGAGGTGTCACTCTGCCGTTTTATTGCAATTTGCCTATTTGCTATATAGCTGGAGAACCAGGATAGTGAAGTTTCATGTATTCCTAAGTAAGCTACTTTTTAAAGTAATTTCTGTTAGGATACCATATTGAAAGTTTTAGATAAATCTTGGAAAAGTGCTGAGATGAAGTTCACATAATTTCAATATTGGCTAACTGATGTTATAATACAAAGGAGGACTGTACGTGTACTATGAAAAGGACTCCTTAAGGGGTAATTTGCATATATCCCATTTTGCCTCTGATACGAGAGGTAAGGTATCACACAGTGGAAAGTCTAGCTTTGCTAGATTTTTCTTTTTGTGTTTTTTAACAAGGTGGTTTTCCTGTGTGCCCTTTATACTCATTGTTATAGTTTGTTAGTTGGAATATTTTGTAGACACCCTAATGTTTATGGATATCAGCTGAGTACAATAACCCTGTTTTTCCAAAAGTCAAACATTTCTCTTAAGCTATGCTGATGATGCCATAAGAAGGCAGTTACATGCATGTCTACAACTAGAGGGATTTGGCTTTATTGGCCTGAATTTGTCCATAAATAGACTTAAATGTAAAAAAAAAGTCATGGACATTCAGAATTGCCATTTAGCTGACACACCTGCTATCCTTAACAGGTAAATTGCATATATCCCATTTTGCCTCTGATACAAAAGGTTTAAGGTATCACACAGTGGAAAGTCTAACTTGCTAGATGCTCTGCTCCTCGTGGATGAGGAGCCTGTTTCAGAGAATGTGGATACTCTGAGTGCAACATATCCTATTTATGTTGTAAGCAAACTTTAAGTCCTTAGATTTAGTGGTCCTCTTTACAAATGTGCAAAAGGTCCATCAGAGCTGAATGTAATGATACCTTATATGGCAGACATAAATCTCCTCTCAGTAACCTGTAGGAGACTGACTATAGAGGTAGAGCTTTAAGGTGATCCGTATAGAACAATGTGTTTACACCCTGGATTCACCTGGTAAAAAAACTTTGTGGGCATTCCAGCTGTTGCATATGTCTGATCAGCTACATGCCAAAGGGGGCATTATAATGATGGGTCAGATAAGGGAGAAATAATGTGACACTGTGACTTTCTTGGACCTGGATATCATGCCCATACCTATAACCTGGGTGACATAGAATGCTTTTCTAATTATCTTGGCTGCATGTTGGTCAAACATCAAATTACTATCAACATAAATTCCCAGATCCCTGACTAGTAAGTCAACTCTTAGGGGTGTTTTATTGATGGAGGAATGAGCTTGGGTGGCCATTTTCCCAAAAGATGCTATAATGTACTTCCTGACATTGAGTTTTCATCCATGACTTTGGCATCAATCATTTTTCTGTTAGACCCTCTGGTAAGATGTTTTTGTCATGGAGGAATCCATGATGTCTCCCAATTTGCAATTCCTCCCAATTTGCAGTCATCTGTGAACATGTTCAAGTCAAAGGACCTTGACATTAGCCTTTAGCTCTGAGAAGTACATGCCAAATAGGAGTGGTCTCTGTGTGGAGCCTTGAGGTACCCTGCTGGTGACTGATCTATTTGCAGAGGTGTTCTGACCAGTCCTGACTTCCTTAGTCCGATTTGTGAGCCAGCTGGCAATCCAGCAAGTTATGTATGGGTTTATGCCCAGTTCAGTGAATTTGTCAACTATACCCAAGTGGGGTATTGCATCAAAAACCTTAACTAGGTCCAAGTAGGCAGTATGCACCAGTTTCCCCTCATCCATTGCTTTGATGACTTTCTCAAAGATGTCCACCAGGTTTAGTGGACATGACTTTCCCCTGACAAAACTTGACTGGGTTTAGCCCAGCGTCTGAAGGTTGCCCATGTCTTTGTTGATCATTTCCTTGATAATACATTCCATGGCTTTGCATATTAGACTAGTCAGACTAATGGGTCTTTAGTTTCCAGGATTGGTTGATGGTCCACCTTTGCGAAGTGGGATAACCATTGCAGTCCTCCATTCTTGTGGTACAAAGCCTGGGCCCATTGAGGCTGTGATTTTGGCCTTAGAGAGAGCCGCCAGGACCTGCTCCCTGCTAATAGTTGTGGGAGTTATGCTAGTAGATATTTCATTGGAGAAGGCAGGGGGAGTTGGGAGGGTGTGAAGTTTTAGCTGAATTTGTCAGAGAGCAGATTCCAACTGGCCCTGCCAGCCTTCACACCAGTCTTAAGACCGTATTCTTAGAATGTCACAAACAGTTCAACAGAAACACAGCAGTAATATGGTGTAATTTTTTTAAAACAAGAAACATTCTTATTAAATGATCACATATGACATAGGCGATCATACCTTTATATAAATGAAAACAAACCATAATGACATAATTTTAGTTGCAAACATTATACATCACTTATAATCTATCCAGTCATTGTCAGTCAAACATTACAAAGCTCATTCATATCCTGCCTTCTTTTAAACCTCGTTCCTCCTCTGCAGGGATTGTTCCCAACATTTCAATTTTTTATGTAATTTGCTCCTTCCCTTTTGTAAAGAACCCAATTCCAGTTGTTTTATCTCTGTTAATATATTCACTACTTCTACTACAGTTGGCTTAGACTTTGATTTCCATTTTCTAGTAATTGCTTTTTTGGGAGCCATCATAATTAAAGTCAGCAGGGCCTTACTATGTCTAGGCAATTGTGATTCTGTAACATAGGTCAAAAAATAATTTCCTTTGTTACATCAATTTGCTAACCCAGTATCTCTGACAGAGTAGTCTGCAGGGGATCTTTAAAGTCTGCCAACTCATTACAGTCACAGAAAATATGTTCACAATTACCTGTTTCTTCTCAGTCACACCTCTTACATTTGCTGTCTAGCTGAGGAAAATTATTTTGAATCTACTTGTGGTATAAAAATATCTATGTAAACATTTCCAAGCAAAGATTCTAAATCTTCTAGACTTTGCATATTTGTGAGACATGCATTTATCTCCCCCATTGTTTCTTTGTGAATTGCTCATGCAGTCTCTCTTCTCAATCCTTTTTAACCTCTGATTGATTCTTATAGTTATGCAATATTTTGCATGCTCTCCTAATTATTCCTTTTTTTAACAGTACCTTACGTTCTAGATTCTGTGATATACTCTACCAGTGCTGGTGTTTCACTTATGATCCCCATATTTCTTTCTCTTTGCCTATACTCTGATATCAATCCTTTATAGGGAAGGCAGTCTCTAGCCTGCAGTCCAAATAATTTTTTGACCTCCTCCTATTCTATTACATTTCCCTCTAATTCTTTGCTTCCAATACCTTGGTTCTGTTGCCAGTTTTCTCAAATAAATTCCAGCCCCCTCTTGCCTATTGTCTGTATCCCTGATTGCAGTCATCCCTATTGGCAGAATCTCCTTTCACCATTCCCATGTTGGCTTAGTCCTTAGAATACTTTCTACTACTTTATGAATATAATATTCTGTGTGATTATTATTGTCCTTAAAGATCTGCATCCAAAATCCCAGTCTCTCCTTGTTTCATGAGCTTCCCCCCTTGTTTAATCATCATCCCTTTCCACATTGAATTATAACTTTCTGCTTGCGCTATGCATAGGAGCCATAAGGGTCTATATTATAACAATGAACAATCAAATGATTGAACGTTGTTATATCAAACTCAAAAGTTCCAATTCACAACACATAGAACTATCAGAACAGCAATTTTTTCCCCCAGGGAAAAAAATAGTTGTTCCACAAAAAAAAACATATTCAGACATTACATTAAGTGGGGGGGGGCTTCTTCCTCCACACCCCCTGATGTGGGGGCTGTGCCCCTCACACCCCCCCTACTTAAATACACCAACTCCAAGATTGCACTACAGTGCCGAAAATGGAAAAGTGACGGAAGCAGCCAAGCGACTTCTTGCCGCTTTGTCGTTTTGCGTTTTCGCCATTTGAAATTCGATCAAGACGCATTTGACAAAATGCATCTTCGGTCTTCTGCTAGGAACCCAGCCTTAACTGTGTAGCTCTGAAATACCCCTTCAAATCGGGTAATCCCAAACCACCTTGTTCTTTTCTAAGAATCAGATTATCCCCCTTGACTCTTGCCGTCTTCCCCTCCTGGATAAAATCCTTAAGCTCTTTATTAATTGCTATCCACAACTTGTCCTCTGATTGATAAAGATATGCCTGACCTGTGTATAAAGCTAAAGGGACTAAAACATTTTAACTGCTTGTATCTTGCTATCCATATCCATATAAGAGAGCTTCCAATTTCTCAGTTTTTATATTATCTTTTGTTTAGTCTCTTCCCACATACCCTTAGCTGCCACAGCATAATCCTTTTTAATCCAAACTGCTAAGTACTTCATTTTATCATCTCCCCATAAATATGGATATTGCTGAACAAATTTGTGTGTGGGTACATGATTTACAGCTATTGCATTTGTTTTATCTTCATTAAATTTGTATCCTGAAAAAGATATGAAACTGCCTCAAAATGTTCCACAAAACTAAATGTCCTTTTCTGGTTTTATCAGGTATAAAATATCATCTCCAAATCAAACCAGCTTTTGTCGACTACCATACCAATTATATCCTTGAATTTCTGAGTCCTTGTTATTTGCCAATGGTTCTACATATAATGCAAGTAACAAAGGGGAAAGAGGACACTCGTGCCTGGTTCTTTTGCTCAAACAGAAATTATCAGAGAGGAACCTACCCACTATCATTTCCACCTCCAATCCCCTCATATATCTTCTTAATCAACCTTATAATTTTATCAGGGAATGCAAATGCTTCCATTGCCCTGCTCATAAAGTCCCAAATTACTCTTTCAAATGCTTTCTCTGCATCACAACCTACCAAAGCAGTGGTATTTTTTTACATTCTGCTTCCCTCTGGATTATCAATGTTTTGTTAATATTGTCAAATGTTTGCTCCCCCTCCACAAAACCACATTGATCCATATCTATCAAATTTAGCATCACCTTTGCCATTATTTTTAGCCAATATACACATAAACACTTTATAATCATGGTTAGGATTAAAATGGACCTGTATGAAGCTGGCTGTGATGGGTCTTTACGCTCTTTAGGTATTACAGCCACCATTGCTTTCTTCCAGGATGTTGGTACTTCTCCTCCTCTTAAAATACTGTTAAACAAAATCATTCAGATGTTTATCGGTTTTTTGGATCCAATTCAACCGCATTTTTAAGACTTTAGGATCTGGATCTCGAGCTTCTCCCTCTCCTATAATGCATCATACCTTCCCTAACTCCTCAGATCTTGTTTGCTGCCAATCTATCAAGATGTGGTTCAGAGTCTTGAGTGTTACTTGCTGTATTGAAATAAGTAATAGCTTTTAAATTACTTATTTCTGTTCCTTATTTAGAACCCATTAATATTTAACTTTTATATCCTCTTCTACTTCAAGTTTTTTCGCAAGCATTAGGGACTACTGCCCCTTCTTCTTTCTCTTTTTGCCTTCCTTCTGGTGCCATTGGCACCTCTGTCTTTTTTTGCATACTTATATTAAAAAAAAAAAAAACAGAACTTTTCTCTTAATAGCCTTACTGTTCAGTGTAAACTTCATTAGAGTAAGTTAGACGTTCATCTGTATTTGAAATTCTGCCTGTGTTCCTGATTATGTCTGACAAACCTGCAGGTTTTAAAAGATGTACTTCTTGTGGGCATAGAAGTCTGTTTGAAATCAGTCATTTGGATGTGGATTGCCAAATTTGTGCCACCTTTAACCCAAGGCCATCTCAGACAGGAAGAATAGATTGATTCTAAAGGGACTGTTGCCTTCCTCTGGGGCACAATCCCCCTCAAACCCTCTAGTTCCAAAGAACTTAAGTGGCAAGCCCTCTCAAACTCCCTGAGGGCTTCACCAGAAATTCAAGAAAAAAGACCAAAGTTGTCAGATCCAACATCTTCTGATCTGACCCAGACTAGACCTTTTCTGGATCCAAAAGTTTTTTTGGATCTGAACAAAGCAAGACTTTCTCTGGATGTGAAAGCTTCATCAGATCCAAGCAAATTAAAACAAATTTCATATCTGAGAACTTCCTAGGATCTGACAGACACTATTTGCATCTCCGGTTCTTCCACTCTGAGCAGGACAACCTTGGGTCCTAAGGCTTTGGATCTGAAGGTTCGGAGCCGTACTACATATTAAATCGGTGTTTCTGGCTCCCCCACCTCAGATACTGAGAACACTGTCCAAATCTAAACACTCTTCCACTGCTTCTTCCTCCAAGTCTCCTTGGAGTTTTTCTGATGCCAATCTGGACGGAGGTTCCCCAAAGCTCAGCTACAGATGGGGATATTGCTTTCTCTGTCCCATCTTGGATCCATGAGAGCTCCATCACCCACATTGCAATCTCCTTTTCTTATCTGACCCCTGGTTTTGGAAATCTAGGATTTGTGATTTCCAAGAGAATCAATTTAAGATCTGAGGAAACACCCCTCCTTGACTCCTACTATGTACTCAACCAGCCCTTTTCCACATTTCTCTGCTCAGAGCAAGTCTCAGATCTGAGACATTGATGCCAGTTCTGGGGGGGGGTTGGCTTCAGATCTGACTTTGTTAGATCCTTCTCTTCTCCTTGAGGCTTTAGCCTGTGACAGTTCGGGTCTGATTCTGTCTGGAGGCCTTGAATCCGGTGTGGGCTCTGTTCTCTCCCCTCCAGCAGCTTTGGCTCCAAGGGATGGAGAGAGGGTCTCTCCGGTCCATCAGCTTTCTAGGTCACAGAAAAGGCTTTCACTAGGATGACAAAAATGTCTCCTCAATTCCAGAATCCTCCCCATCCTTCATCTGGTCTGAGCATTGAGCCCATACATCCTGCCATAGATCAGCCTTCCCTGTTAAGCCTCCAGAGTACTTCCCAGCAGGGGATCCACCTTTCTTCTGGTACCTCTCCTGAACACCTCACAGAGGAGGTCCCTCATAAGAAAAAGTGCAAGAGGAGGCACTTAGACTCTCCCTTGGAGTCCTTGACAGAGGACATTGATTTTGATGAAGGAGAAGGATCTACCCAATCACCACTTGAGTATGCCTCTTCTTTTTCCGAGGGGTTGGTGTTCTTGGATGCTTTTGGGGTGGGGCTATGTCCTGGGTGACCCCCCCCCCCCGGCAGACAAACACATTGACTTAACTGAGCAACTAATTCCAAAATAAAACCAAGAAAGGCAAACACAGCGCAGACCAGAAGTAGAAATTCACAAAATAAGCGCTTTTGTCCCAAAGTTAAAATTACAGGAACTTCATCAGATACAATTTAAAACAGTAAAAAGCATGTTAAATACTAAAGCACAGTGACATAATTTTGTTTCTCAGGGCAGTGAGCACTGCTTACTCAAACACACCCCCTCGACACAAACACAGAAGAAGCACACAGCCCAGCTCAGAATACATATAAAATGCAATTGTGAGCATAAATTAAGCTTTAAATGATCCATGAGAAAAAAAAATAAAAACGTAAAAATATCTTATAGAAAGTACATATGTATATCTGAATAAAGCAATTAATCCTATGTTTGCTGTAACTTTACCTTTTAACTTTAAGAGACTAGAAATGGAGAGACTGTCATTAAGTCTTGGCCAAGATGAAGAATAAATGCAGCTGCCAGGATAATTCTCTCTTTTCCAGAATATAAGGCCATGTCCCCCTCTTTCAGACACAGATAAAACATCTAATATAATAAACTTGAAAGTATGTCCTACATTCAGTGAAATATGTTTAGCTAAGGTGTTTGTTTCACAAACATCACAAATTTTACGAACATGTTTACTTATCCTATTTTTCAATTTCCGTTCCATCTTCCCCACATAGAAACAGTTGCAGTCCATACATAACTCAAGGTAGACCAACCGTTCAGTGGTACAACTACATCTTTCAGGAATTCTTATTTTCATCTTGTTAACAATAAATTCACTCCCTTCCAAAATATAGGGACAAAACTTACATCAACTACATTTAAGCATGTGTCCAACAGTGGTTCAAGATGGTTGATGTTCAAAAAGGTATTTCACATTAAAACCTTTCCTATAAATATAAGAGGGGCTGTCTCCCATTAATTCTCTTAAGTCTTTGTCATTACTAATGAAGTGCCAGTTTTTAACAAGAATGTTTTTAATAACAAAAAAATAATTTGAAAACATTGTAGAAAAACTGGGCTGATAGTTAATACTATCCCTCTATTGTGGTGTTTGTTCAACACTAGGGAAAGCCACTCTAATTTGTTCTGTTTGACTTAGTTTCCTTCCGGGCCTGGAAGAAGCCATACACAGTTGAACCAATCCCAAAACCTCTGGACAAGTTCCTTAGTCCACCCCAACTGCTTACATAGGAGTAAAGGTGTCCAAGTTGATGCCATTGTTGTGCCAGCAGCTACAAAAAAATGGCTGGCCAAACAAAGCTCCGCTGTTCATCCCCAAACAAGGAGTCTCAAGTTTTGGACAGACATGGAAAGCACATTTATGCCTCAAACACTTTCATGCTAAGAGCTTTGAACTACTTGGCACATTTTTCATGCTTGCAGAGAGATCTGGTCAAAGAGACCTTGTAGTAGGAGGACCTTAAAAAGGTTTCTTCCCTACTGGTGACTTGTCTTCCCTTGCAAATTTCTCGATGAGGCTGATTTCACACTCTGCAGAAGGCACCTCATGAGCAGCTGGTGCAGGGATAGCCATAAGGAAATATCCTTGGATGAGACTTTGCTATTTCACAGAACCCTTCAAGGCATCTTTCATTAATGCCCCATTTGATGGTTCCTCTTTATTTCGACCATCTGTAAAAGAAATCCTTGCTTGCAGCAGGAAAGACAGAAAGACCTTGTCTGCCATGGGGATAAAGTTTTCTACCCCCCCCCCCCGAAAACCTTATCAAGGAATCAAAATGGTAAGAAGAAGACTTGGTTCAGGAAATCTCAAAGGGCTTTCCAGGATCCGTGTGGGGATACTTCTTTCAGAGGCAGAGGAGGAGGTTTCAACTGTAGAAGTGCTGCCATAGAGGTGGGGGGGGGGGTCTGCAAAATCAGGGCTTCAGGGAACCCTTTCCTGATAAGACCTGTCAGTGCTCCTGAAGTGCTGCCTGACTGTCCATCTCTGGATGCAGTTGGGGGCCATCTATCCCTATACCTAGATGCCTGGACAAATATAACAAACAATGCTGGGAATCCTAAAAAAAATATTCAGAGATTACGACTTTCCCTTTCACCTCCAACTCCCAGGAGGATACTCCCTGATCTAGTCAGAGGGACTTTGCCATGTAAAAAGTTCAAAAACTTCTAGAAAAAAAGAGTCATCCAAGAGGTCCCAAACGAACAAGTAGGATATGGAACTTATTCACTTTTCGTTTTGGTGTAAAGAAAACAGGGGACCTAAGACCAAAACTGGATCTCAGCAGCCTAAACGTATATGTCAAGAAGTTGAAGTTCCAAATGGTTACAGTCCATTCTGCCTGTTCTATGCAAGGATGATTGGATGTTCTTCATACAGGATGAGTGTTATCATATCAAAATGAGCAAGCACTCCAGGAGACGTGTGGTTTTGGTTGGGAACCAATCATTATCAATTCAGAGCACTGCCATTTGGACTCACCACAACCCCCCCCCTCCCCGGGGTGTTTACCAAATGTATGGCGGTCATCATAGCTCACCTGATGCTAAAAGAATTCCAGGTGTTTCCATACTTGGATGAATGGCTCTTTACTGCACCAACAAGGCATCAACTGATTCAAGCCAAGGATTACCTAGTTTGGATCTTCAGTTCTCTGGGTATTTCAATAAAGCTTAAAAAAATCAAACCTGACTCCTGTGCAGAATCTAGAATTTATAGGAATGCAACTGAACACCTTCATCACAAATAGCTTTGATGCCCCTGCATTGCATAATTTCTCTGAGGCAGCAGGTCCAGGACTTACCATCCATCTCCACCAGCAAAGTTTGTTCCCAGAGCACTGAGATCTATGTCTGCGGCCATCATTCCAATGCTCTTGGCAAGACTTTTATGTGAGTTCTTCAATGGACCCTGAATGTTCAGTGGTCCATTGTTTACCAGTCTTTATCTGCTCCTATCAAACTAATTCCAACCTGTAGAAGCTACCTCCAATGGTGGATGCAGTCAAATGATATATCTCTGGGCAGAACGTTCTTTTTCCTCTGCCCCAACAGGCACAGTAACCATGGACACTTCCCAATTGGGGTGAGGGCATTATCAGGGGAAAGATGGTCAAAGGCACATGGTTCCCCTGTGAGACCAAGCTGCATATCAGTGTTCTAGAGATGAAAGCAGTCCTTCTAATATTGCAAGCCTTTCAGGATCTCCTCCCTCTGGGGGACTGTTGTGATTCATACAGTCAACATGTCAGTGGTCTGGTACCTAAACAAAAAAGGATGAAACTTGTCTTACCCATTATGCTGAGAGGCCATGAGAGTTTGGGAATATGCGATCTCTTTGAGTCATTCTCTGTTTGCAATGCACATTCTTAGGGACACCAGTGGATTAGCAGACAGACTCAGCAGGTCCATTCTGACTCCTCCCAAGTGTTCCCTCAATCAATCAATAACGAACAAGATTTTCAGCCACTGGGGCCAAACCTGTTGCAATTGTTTCGCTTATCCCATAAAGTACAAATGAAACAAGTACTTCATTCTGATCCCCCCTAAAGGGGGAGTCACCAAGAGATGGTGTTAGTCCATGATTGGCCCCTGGACCTTCTTTAATGCTTATCCCTCCCTACCCTTGATCCCAAAATTTCTACAGAAAGCCGGTAGGCTGAAGAGCTCAGTAATCCTCATTGCCCCCTTCTGGCCTCATCAGGTATAATTCCCCTTCTATGGTATCACATCAGGTATCCCCCATAGATACTGGATCCCACTCAGGACCTTATTTCTCACCCATCAGAGCATCATCAGCCTAAGCTCCACACCCTAAGACTGACCGCATAGTTTCTCCACTTCTAGTGATTGTAAGAAAATCCAGGCTAGCTTCCCCAGTATGTAACATAATCTTGACATCTCAGAGGGCCTCCACTAAAAAGGTCTATAACAGTAAGCTGAAAAGATTTTCAATTTGAGCTTCAGATGAGAATGTGGACCCATTTTCAGCTCTTATGTCAGATATATACTTTTTTCTGAGTTCACTTTTTAACGAATGTGCCAGTTTCTCTACCATAGAATTACAGGCTGCCATTTCTAATTTTCATTCAGGAAAGGAATTTTCTATTTCTTCATCAAGATTATGCAAGGCTTTCATGGGGTATATCTTCCTACTAAAACCACCAATAAAAGACCCTCATCCCCCCTTGGGATCTTACAATTGTCCTTCAAGGTCTCATTCTGAACCCCTTCAAGCCAACCAACAGTTGTGACTTAAAATATCTTTCTTGGAAGACAATATTTTTGGAAACCATCACTTCAGACAAAAGACTATCTGAATTTCAAGCCCTGTCAGCCAAACCTCCTTACATTATTTTTCATAAAGATGGAGTTTCCCTAAGAACTAATCGCTCTTTTATGCCTAAAGTATCAACAGAATCCAACATTAACCAGTCCATTCAGTTGCCAGTTTTCATTCCAAATTATTCAAATAAAGGAGAATATATATTACATCTTCCTGATGTTTATAGACAGTTGCATTTCTATCTGTGCAGGACAAAAAAAGCACAGGAAATCTGATCAACTCTTTATATCCTTTTCAGCTAATCACTTTGGCCAAGCAGTATCCAAGATCACCTTGGCTAAATGGATAACTGATTGCATTTCTACTCTTTATTCCCCAAAAGGTATTGAATTACTTTGTCCACTCTACTACATCTATGGCCACTTCAATTGCTTTTTCTGCCAGGGCCTCAGTTGATGAGATATGTGCTGCATCCACTTGGTGTAAGACTCATACATTTGTCTCGCATTATAAATTGGACATTGTCTCCAGAATCAGGGCATCCTTCAGCTCGACAGTGCTATATCATATCCTTCCCTAGGGGCCACACAGGAGTTATGTAGCTGGGGACTCTGATCCAACAGTGACAGAGAATGAAAAGGACAACATCAGATATAGAAGTTATGTATTTACCATAACTTAGCATCAGGTGCATTTACCGAGACTGAATTGCCCCAGTAGAGAACAGTCTCCATAGGACAAAGGAGTCCATGCACATCTAGAAGAAGAAAATAGGGAGACCCTCAGCCAGAAGGGACTCCAAAACAAAAGCCAGAACAAACAAAATGGGATTGGAGGGAGAAAGCAAATACAACAGTGAAGAGAAGGGCATCTACTGTTATGGTAAGATTTTACACAACAACAAAAAAGGAGGGATGGCCATAAGGGCCTGGGGCTCAGAAACTCTCTGAGCAGAAGTAAGAGCCAGCAACAAAACAGTATTCCAAGTACAATGTTGCAAAGAAGCAGAGTCTGCAGGCTCAAAAGGAGTCTGAGTCAATTTTTCCAAAACAAAGTTAAGGTCCCAAGGAGGAGGAATAGGTTCCCTTAGAGGCCCAAGATGCAGGATGCCTCTAAAAAATGGTTTGACTCAAAACAAGAAGCTAAGGAAGGATTTAAGGGCAGATGATCAGAAATGGCTGAAAATGAGCTATCAGTGAAGAATAGGCCAAACCAGACTGAAGCAACTCACACAAATAATAGAGGATCTAAGGGACATCCACTGAAAAAGGGTTCTGATTACAAGCATGGCACCAGACAGAAAACGTTTTCCATTTGGACATATAAGATTTTTTTGGTTGCGCGTTTCCTTGCCTCCTGTAAAACCCTGAGCATGACTTCAGAAAAAGAGGTGCCTGAAAGGTATCAAAGCCCTATCACCCACATTGTCTTTTTGAAGAGTGGACAAGTGAGGATGGGTGAGAGATCCCTTGTCCTGTGTGAGGAGGTCCAACTGGTGAGGTAACTTGTGGTGATTGCACCTGGCCAGATGCATTAAGAGGGGAAACCAGTGCTGTCTTGGCCAAAAAGGAGTCACTAGCAAGATTTTTGGAAAGTCCAAATGAATCTTCTGCATGACTCTTACAAACAGAGGGGGGAAGCATAAAGAAACATCTCCTTCCAAGGAAAAGAAAGGGCATCTGTCTTCCATACCAGATGGTATGGCACTCTAGAACAGAAGAGATGGAGCTGCTTTTTCAGAGGGGAGGCAAAAAGATCTACGTGAGGAATACTCCACAG